>NC_135411.1:10402476-10472476 GCF_051991245.1 Festucalex cinctus | reverse complement strand
CATCGTTCGCACCCTGGCTAAATGGAGCATTTTGAAAAAATATTTTTTTTGCTAGGGAGGGGCAAGATCGGCCTGACACACAGCCTCTTGTGGCTGTTTGAAAATCAGAAACTACAAATTAGAATTAAAGATTGTATATTGAAATTTTCCTTTAAAATTACATGAAGTGTATGGCATTTTTTAAAAATTTTTTTAATTATTATTATTTTTTTTGTAGGAATGCTGAACAGCATTCCAATGCAATTTCTGCAGAAATTGCACTTTGGCAATTTTCTATTATCATTATTATTATTATTATTATTATTATTATTATTATTTTTTATTTTTTTTAGGAATGCTGAACAGCATTCCAACGCAATTTCTGCAGAAATTGCACTTTGGCAATTTTCTATTATTATTATTATTATTGATTTTTTTATTTTTTACTTTTGTAGGAATGCTGAACAGCATTCCAACGCAATTTCTGCAGAAATTGCACTTTGTCTAGTTCTAATTTTTATCATTTGTTTTACGTGTTAGTTTTACAGTTCTTTACAGATCACGGCACCAATTGAAAGGTTCTGAATGAACCTCTGCCCAATCCTTCTATCTTTAATGTTCCCAATATTATTCCAACAGTAATGACCAGAAGATTGCATATTCTCATTTGAACTATTTCCTTGATGCTAGCAAGATCGAGTAAACAGCTGTTGAGCCTTTTTCACTTAATAAGGGGAATAAGTTCTAATCTGTCCAACATGTTTTCAACTCATTATACTGTCTTGGCTGCTCACCCACATGGGGGACAGCTCAGCCTAGATCATGTGAAAATGTGTGACCTGATGGTCTTAACCGGTTTCAACTTGATAAGTGCGCCAGAGTGCAAATCGATAGGAAGACGCCAAACCAGGACATGTCACAGCAACACAACTATCTAATTATTAAGAGGCCTAATCTACCAATGTAAACTTCAACTTGGGAGAGCAAGTAAAAAAACTTGAAGAACAGGTTGTAAGGAATACTTTCAAAGTGCATTTTTATAAAATCTGTTTGTTTTAAAACATTTAAATCGTAGCCGTTTTCAATGCAGCCATTTGAGACAATTTTGACTGATCTCACAAGACTTGCAGAATATTACATTTTATGACAATATAAGTGCTGAAACTACCAAAAGCAAAAGTAGACTATATTTTTTCATCAGGAAAAAGTTTGTTTCTAGCTTTTTCCATTCGTGAGTAATTTGCAATATCACATGGGCCAGTTTCATCAAAAATGACCAAAATTGCCCCAATGATAAGGAGTTTTAATGGTCTCTGTCTCACGAGCTCGCTAGCACGAGTTAGTCTACAACATTTTCTTTTTATCGCTAGAACTTATCTCCCGCAATAAAATGAGGGTTCACTGTAGTACATCTGATGAGTGTTCACTGTGCACATCCTAGTCAGTCACTTCCAGCTCAGCTGCGCTACATAAACAATAGCATGTAATAAATAATAATAAACAAACAAACAAACAAAACAACCAAAAGACAAGTGGCTATGCTAGCGCCATTGCTAAAAGACAGAACTTAAATCACAATAAAACACGTTTATAATGTCAAGAAGTAGGAACAGGAAGTTTGTGGGCAAGGATATCATCATACTATTTGACCCCAAGCCAACATTCAAATAAAAACTGGACCTCGCTCACAATGAAATCCGTCAACGTGGCCGCGTACGGCAGGTTTGCTCACCATGGCAGCGGCGGCTGAGGCCTGGTTCACCTGGTGCTGGGTGGCCTTAATTTTAGCCTGCAGGTGCGCCGGCGGGTGGAAGTACTTGCACTTCTCGCGGGAGCACCTCCCCTTGATGTAGTCCATGCACACGGTCACCGTGTTGTCGTTCGTGTCGATCATGGTGCTGTCCGCCGGGTGGGCAAAGCGGCAGTCGTCCTCCCCCCGGGAGCAGTTACCCCTTTGGTACTCGCGACACACCTAAAATCGAACGCACAGCGCTAAGTAGATACACTTAGGAGTTTGAATCATTCTGGGATTGTAAAAACACAAATACTATTATTTATTTAGCCCATTAAAGCAATAAAAAGTTAATATTTTGTCTATAATGAATTTGATACTTTCATTATTTTTCAAGTACAAATAGTACCTTTATTAAAAACACATTTTGCAACTTCCTGTCGACTGAAAATGACATCACAAGGGCTCAGGTAACCAATCACAACACCTGTTTTCTAGGTTTGGTCATGTGACATTCACAAGCTGAGCTGTGATTGGTTACCTGAGCCCTAGTGATGTCATTTTCAGTCGACAGGAAGTTGCAAAAGGTGTTTTTAAGGGTACTAATTGTACATGAAAAATAATGAAAATATCTAATTTATTATAGGCAAAATATTCATGTTTGACTGCCAAAAATGGCTAAATAAGTAAAGTATCCCCTTAAATATACAGGGAGTCCTCGAGTTAAGGTGTTAATGACGTAAGGCGTTTCGACTTTACAACGGTTACGCCCGGTCCGCCATTTTGGCCCCATCCACCATTTTGGCTCCTCATCCGCCATATAGCCCGTCAGCTATTTAGCTCTTAGCTAGTGCTAGACCTTGTGCACTTGTGGGAGTATCTTTGGCTTTTTTGCCCTCTTTTTTTTTTTCTAGCAGTAATGGTTTGTACAGCATCTTATTTTTTATTTAGATGTATTTTAGATTATTTTTATGCAAATTATTTTGAGGGGAAATTCAACTTAAGTTGAAATTCGGGTTACATCGCTAGCGTAGGAACTCGAGGACTCCCTGTACTGTATAACAAAACTTAGTAAAAGAAACAAACTGGAAAAGTGTCATTACAGTGCCTCATTGTCTGCCACGAGTGCACAATGCATGCAGAGAAAGATCAGAGTTGGCTGCCAGGGTGTGGACGCGGGCTTTATACACTGTGGATGCTTTAGAGCGCCTCGTTGTTGGAGTGCAAAAAAAGCCCCTAACAGTTTATATTCCAGCCAGCAGAAGCTTTATACGGTTACATTGCAAACACGTGTAGGCATAAAAAAAGATGAATCTGTTTTCTAAATGGCATTTGATTGACAGTTGGGCGTGGTGTGGTTTCAGCGCAATCACGGGCACACCCACATCGTGTGAGAACAGCGTTTGCGCACACCACAAAGCCAAAAAATAATAATAAAATAGACCAAGCGAGGCCGAGTTAGTAATTTACATTTCAGTTGTAAGATGTACTTTTTTTTTTTTTTTTTTTTTTTTTATTTAATACAGAGCAGTGATTCAAATGCAAATCTGCAGGTTCCTCATTCTGGCTTAATGTCATTTAAACAGCACTTCATATGCCTGTGAGGTTATTTCGACTGAAGGATGCCTGACAACAAAACGAAAATTAATAAACAAACAAACAAAAAAACAATCCGAGCATTTCTCTTGCTCTATGTAAAAGCAGCTACCAGACAATTGGATGGCAATTTAGTTTTATTATTGCAAACTTTCTCGTGTGATTTATTTTTTACATTTTTGTTATAAATTGCAACAGTTTTCCTGGTATGCAAGCCCATTAATGCGCCACCATTTTTTGCTGTCATAAAAACAGCACAAATCGCTCTGCTTTTATGTTTATGCAGATTAAGTATGAGTCATCAAGGCTTTTATCTGTCTCTGTGGATGGTGCATGGTTCAAAAAAACAACAATCAGGTTAAAAATGGATGAGACCTGCAGTCTTTTAACCAGAAAAAAAAAGGTTTTATGTGATCATATTCCTCCATATCGTTGCGTACAGTTACATTCGCATTCGCATTAGTTTAAGTTGGAAATTAACTAAGGTCACTGACTTGGTTAATTAGAATTATGCTTTATTTACCACAAATATATTTATTCATACAGCAGATATGCAAACTGTAGATAGAGACAGGCAGAGTAATTCAATGTGCTTCCACTAGAGGGCGGTATGTATGGTTAATTTGTGTAGCCACCTGCTGCTATTCAAACACTTTATTTATCCAGTTTGGGAAATTCAATTGCTGTAATGACCACAACCAAGAAAGTACACAAAAAAAGGGGCAATGATATATTAAATTAAATAATGTATTGTAAAATTACATAAAGATATTGTGAGTATAGATTAAAGCTCGGTTTTCAACTAAACAGTCCAGATTTCATACTAGGTAAGCATATTGAGACCAAGATCATCATCATTTCAGTATAAATAATTTTTGTTTGGTGGAGAATTTCTGTAGTTCGCGTACGAGGCAGCGGGGGCCAGCACAATCAAAGTTGTGCCTTAGTGTAAATCAACATGTGTAGTTTGTAGTATGTTTTGATTAAAACAAATGCTGAACACACACATCTGGATACATGCTTGATGATGTAAACACTTGCGAGCATTTGTAGTACTCTTTCATCATTTCAATGAAGATAAATGTGATTTGTATTCATAATGATGTATCCACTGCAGATTTGAACTGATGAAATACAAGACTAAAATGTCACTTGGTAGTTTCTACTGTGAAAAGCCACATTTGTTGCTAATATAAAGATGGATTGGGATTCAGTTTCAAGTTATTGGCCGCATTTTTCCTTCTAAAAAAAAAAAAAAAAAAATGTTCTATGAAGCGTTTTTGTGACGTTTTAAGAGAAGAAGGCTGCAGTTACCTCAAGTCTGTCGGTTCTCAGCAGTTTCTGGGCTGCGGCGGCAGCGTTGGGGACTTGGCTGACGGCGGGGCTGGAGGCCATGAGGACCGGGGTGCTGGGCAGGATCTCCGGCGGCATCAGGCCCGGCGACACGGGGCTCAGGTAGGGATTAAACGCCGCGGCCGCCGCAGCTGCAGCCGCGGCGTTGGCGTTGGTGGCCAGGCCGGGCGTCACCGAGAACATGGGCTGGAGGACGGGAGGAATGGAAGCTTGGGGTGAACAAAACACATCTTGTTGTGCAGACAATAAAGCAGAAGATAAAATCTGCTGCAGAGATAGTAAATGAGCTGCATTGTCTCCACTTTCACAAGTCTGCAGTCTCGCTGGGAGACGAAATTGTGCTGGGCTCATGCACGTACTGTGTGATTTTTCAACACCACAACATAATAGATCATAAAATACTTTACAGTTGTTTTCCATTTTCAAAAAGGAGTAAAATCTACAACAAAAATCTTCTCCATATTCTGTCAAGTGAAATATTTATTCACCTTCACCAATAATAATAATAATAATAATAATAATAATAATAATAATAATAATAATTAGTGTTGTTACGATACCGATACTGGTATCGGCAGATGTGCCGATACTGCATTAAAACAGTGGTATCAGTATCGGTGAGTACTCACAAGTAACATGCCGATACCATTAATTCCAAGACTAATATAGGATTTTGGATGCAGCATTTTGTGTCTTGCTCGTGCACGACATTCACTGGTATGTGACATGTTCACTGCATGCTGATCTAAGATATCCTATTGGCCCTTGAATGCTTTGAACCAATAGCAGGATAGCCTTTTCATGTTGAGGAAAAAAACTTTAAAGTATCGGTATGGTATCGGTATCGGCCGATACGGCAAAGCTGGGTATCGTATCGGTATCGGGTGCCAAAAAACGGTATCGGAACAACACTACTACTACTACTACTACTACTACTACTACTACTACTAATAATAATAATAATAATAATAATAATAATAATGATGATAATAATAATACATATGAGGATTAATAATATGAAATATGCATGTGTAATTTATGACATGATAAAGGACATAGCTAGTGTAGCATAAATATCAGCAAGCACATAACAAGTAATCAATATTGTTCATATTTTTTGTATGTTTTAGCCCATGCCTTGAACTGTTCCACAGATTATAAAAACAGAATGAAATGAAATTTTTACGGATTCTTTTAATTTTGGGTTATCCTTCACACTTAAATTACTGTATAACTCCCTTCTCAATCGCTAAACACTTTTTGAATATCTTGGATAATGATCATAATTGGTTAACTTTGCTCATGTGCTTTCTGGAATTTAACTTTATCTGCAAATGGGAACAATTTTGACTGCAAGATGTGTGAATAGGTGTGATCCAGATGCGCGACTGTGGATGACCCTACTTGCTGAAAAATATCCCAAAAAAATTAAAATTTGTTTAATTAATGAATTAGTAATGAATAGTGTTAAGGATTAATAATGAATAGGGTTGGCGTTAGCATTTTTTTTAAATTCTTTTTTTTAGTTTTGAACTACTCTTGATTTACAGCCATGTAAAAAGGTGTCATCTTGGGATACTGTCACTCAAATGATGAAGATGATAATAATAATAATAATAATAATAATAATAATAATAATAATAATAATAATAATAATAATAAAATCATTGAGATGGTTTGAATGTGAGAGTAATGTTACTGCAGTCACATACACACCACTCCGTGTTGAAATCAAATAAGTTGTCACATGGCAGTGAGCCAAGATGAAATCTTGAAGTCTTGGATCATTTCACACTCAACAAGGAAAGATAAAATTGCAATGTGTACCACAAAAGCACGTCTAAAATCTCAGACAAAACGCAACGCGTGTTAGCTAGCAACATCGCTAGTTAGCCTGTAATGCTGAGTCACTCAACAAAGAAGACAGTTAGCACTCTCAGTCGCTGACACCCATATCACTCACCAGGCCAGATTCCCCCTCCAAAAGACTGTTAATAAGCTAATTCTTAACTCTTTGACTGCCAAAAACGTTTAATAACGTTGAGTAAAATCACGATGTATGCTGCCATAAACGTTAAGTGACGTCAACTACTTTTTTTTTTTTTTTTTCCCTTTGGTGAATATATCAGTGGTCAGTGCACCGTCCAAGTGCAGCGCAGCCGGATCAGTGAGTTGTGAAATCAAAAACACCCACTAACTATGGCCAGCAGATGGCAGCGGTAGCTGCTCGGGCCCTAACTAGAGCTGCAAATTACAATGGAACATGACGCAATCTGATGAAATAGAACGATTTCAAGGCTGACGTGAATGATCAAAGCCTTTGTAACATTAAACCTAATTTGACGGAGCGTCACTAAACAAAAAATATTACTATCAAAGTAACTGTTGTGGAGAAAATGTATCTTTTCTTTTCAATTTTCGCTCAATGTCCCTCAAATGACCTATTTTCAAATGTTGATTACTAAAGAACGGAATAAGGTAGAAACATACTTTTTTTCCTAATAAAAGAATCGAATGCGATCTTTCATGTGGTACCCATGTTGTTTATGTAGCAAAAAGAACACAATATTCTGTTTGCTTCGAAAAATGAGTTAAAATGCTCGAAATCCGCTGGCATTGTTTTTTTTTTTTTTGTTTTTTTGATAACGTGTGGCAGTAAAAGAGTTAACCTCAAATATGTGGGGGCTCAATGTAATTGTTGACAGTTTGCATGTTTGTGGGCGCGTCTTCTCACCATCGGCGGTAGCTGCGTGGCAGGCATCATGGCATTGGCAAGCTGCATCTGCTGGGCCAGCATGACCATGTTCTTCTGCTGGATCAGGTTGTTTCTGCCATTGATCTCCAGCTGGTTCTTTAGGTGCGGAGGAGGGTGCAGGTATTTGCAGTTCTCTCTGGAACAGCGGCCCTGAAAGAGGAAGGACAAGGGTTGCCCTTATCTTATCTGTATTTATTGGCATTTAAAAGGTGAAACCGCTCACGTTACGTTATAACTATGTCTCAAAGGTGTCTCAGTTTACATTACAAATCCCTCAATATGGACTGAAGAAGTCTACTGCCAGCATGCGCAACCAATATCATATAACAAACACGTCTGTTTTGATGTTTATGTTTACAATTTTACATTCATTCGTGTGCACCAGTGCTCAGAAATAAGACTTACTGTAGCTCAATGTGAGCTGCAAAAAAAAGGTAAAATATTAACAATTAAGACAGGAATCCTCCGATGTGGCTTTGATATTGGTCAACACGGCAACCCAGTAGCCCGTCTTCCTCACAGTTTCCACGTTTTCCCTGTGCTTGTGTGGATTTTCTCCACGTTCTTCGCCTTCCACCTATGTTCCCCCAAACATGCATGTTACATCTATTGAAGACTCCAAAACTGTCCAAAGTAACTGTGATTGGTTGAAAATCGGTCCAGGATGCTCCCAGACTCTCCCACATCATCAGCTGGGATAGGCTTAACTACAAGTCTAATAAGGACAACAGTACATAAAATTAAAAGGGAAGTCAGCCAAAAATTGTTCTATGAGCCCCCAGTCGTCTCAACCAAACATTCTAATAATTGTTTTTTGGAATAGGAATGACGTAGCAAAATCCACCTGTTTCTTTCTATCTATCTATCTATCTATCTAAGGTCACCCCAACCAACTACTCACCCACCCACCTACCTACCTATCTATCTATCTATCTATCTAAGGTCACCCCAACCAACTACTCACCCACCCACCTACCTACCTATCTATCTATCTATCTATCTAAGGTCACCCCAACCAACTACTCACCCACCCACCTACCTACCTACCTACCTACCTACCTACCTATCTATCTATCTATCTAAGGTCACCCCAACCAACTACTCACCCACCCACCTACCTACCTACCTATCTATCTATCTGTCTAAGGTCACCCCAACCAACTACTCACCCACCCACCTACCTACCTACCTACCTACCTATCTATCTATCTATCTATCTACCTATCTATCTACCTAAGGTCCCCCCAACCAACCAACCCACCCACCCACCTACCTACCTACCTATCTATCTATCTATTTATCTCATGGGGGCGGCCATTTTGCCACTTGCTGTCAGCTGAAAAAGACATCATAGTTCCTCAGGGCTAAGGTAACGTCTGATCACGGCTCAGTTTCAGAAAACAGGTGAGCCGTGATCGGTTGTTACCTGTGCCCTTAGCCACTGTGATGTCATTTTCAGTTGTCGGCAAGTGGCAAAATGGCCGCCCCCATGCGATAGATAGATAGAAACAGGTGGATTTTGCTACGTCAAAACGGCCACCCCCTGAGATGGATAACCACGGATGGATTTTGCTGCTTTAAGAGACGATGTGTATTTAGTGCCAACAACGAGCAAGAGTGGCTAGCAAGAACTCGCTGGTGCGGCTAACAAGTACAGCTAGCGGAAGAAGCTAGTAAAAGCAAGCGAGAACAAACCAGAAAGAGACAAGCGAATCATGAGATTCAGCTACAACCATCTGGAGTCCCCTGCTATGGAAGGTAAGCGACGGTTGACCCGTTGATCCGACACTAGCGCAAGCACTAACTACGCTGGCGGAGTTATTTTCCTTCTGGTACCCATAGCAAAAAAGATGGCATCAAAACATGACAGCCTCTGTAAGGCACGGCACAACCTATCTAATAAATGTACGTTGATGTGATAGAACGTATTTTTTGTATATTATTGAAACTAATGGTGGGTTTTTAAAATGAATTAATCATCAGTTTACCACGAGATGGTGCTAAATAATATAAAGTCCCTTAGTGTAAATTAAAGCTGCATATCACCTTTTGTTGGCAATGGACGTCAGGCTAAATATTGAATTTAACTCAAAAGTTCTTGTGAAACAGATTGTTATGTTTCAATGCTGGTAAGATTTTGAAGTGGTCCTTGGAAAAAAAAATGATCCTCTTGTCCCGGACCCAAAATGTTTGAGAACCATAGGTCAGTTCAAACACTATCAATTAACAGTCTTCTATACCAGTCACTTCGTCCCAATATGGGCAAGTTTGTGAGTGTTTAACTCATTCACTCCCAAAGACGTATTTATACGGTTTTTAGGTTTTTGTTTGCTAGAGTTTTTGTATGAAGGCTTTGATGCAGTTTCTGACCTGAAGTGGAAGCTTAAAGCGATGGTAGTTATTACAAAAAAAAGTTTCATTCATGAAACAGATGAAGCACACTTTTTTTTGTTTTTTGTAATAACTACTATCGCTTTAAGCAACCACTTCAGGCCAGAAACTGCATCAAAGCCTTCATACAAAAACTCTAGCAAACAAAAACCTAAAAAACGTATACGTTTTTGGGAGTGAATGAGTTAATAGCCTGAAGATGACATGATTGACGCTACAAACCATCCATACACGGTTGCACTTCATAACCCTCAACAACCCTTCTAACCCTTTGACTAATTATCTAATATGGGGGTCCTTTAGGCACTCTGCTAATTATACCTTCAGTCTGGGGGGAGGAGCCCAAACACAAAAGCCATTAATGTGTGCGCTCAGGGTCATGCAACAGGTGGCCTGAGCACACACTACGCATCACGTGACGTAAAAGGCCAACACAGACAAACAACGTTTGGAATAGACGGTTGGGGGGCATGGTTGACCTCACAGTGCAACCCCCACTGGGAGACATCTCAGTACTCTGTCATGACTTCACTCTCCTTCACTTTCACTCATACTGGATTACCAGACAGGTGCAAGGGTGAGAGGAGTGGGGTCATGGCTAAGGAGTGTACTTAAATTGCAGGGGGGCTTTTTGTCCACTTAGTGTGAAGTTGCAGTCTCAAGTTGTTATTGGATCTTGTTGAGAGTGAGATGCACAAGTCTGTCTATACTTGTATATAGTGCTGGAAGACAAAGTGTATATATATGCAGGTGCATCTCAACAAATTCAAAGTTCTTTATTTCAGTAGTTAAATTCAAAAAGTGAAAACTCATTATAAATTGACTAGAAATACTTTGCAGAAAGACAATAAATTCTATTATCAGGGTCTTGAGGCCTAGATACACCAATAATAGGGATGTCACGATAAGGGCAATATCGTGATATCGCGACATTAAAACTGCCACAATATCGTCGTCGTCATGTTCACAATATTTAAAAGGAACACATTTGTTAAAAAAGTCAGGTTGATTTCCATTTGTGCAGTTCTAGCACCCTCTAGTGGCTAGTTTATTAGTGCTATTTAATTTTCATTAGGGATGTTTTGGCATTCTACGTTTAAAATCTATGCTAATTGTCAGATGAAGGGGAACCTAATTTGCTTCATCATTTGATAAATGTGTGCTAGCATTACCAAGTAAGTGCCTCAATATTGTTATTAGAGATTGTAAGGTGGTTTATATGCATTGCTGTTATGCACAAAAGCACTTCTTTTTTTTTTTAACAATATTGTGATCTTTTTTAAATATCGCCAACCACCCCCACAATATCGTGACAATTATCGTATCGTGACCTTCATATCGTGATAATATCGTACCATGATGTTTGGATATCGTTACATCCCTAACCAATACTAGTGATGTGTCGGTCGCGAACGAGCCGGTACAAAGTGAACGATGAGAGCCGGCACCCTCCCTTGAGAGCCAACTACATCATTTTCCCTCTCTCTCTCTCTCTCTCTACCTATGTCGCTCTCTCTTTTTCACGTGTCTGAAGCGAGGTTTGGCAGTGGATGGGGTACTGCACGCGGAGCACATGCTCCGCCTCGTCTGCGACAGCCGCAAACAGAGAGAGACAGGAGGAGGAGAAAACAGGAGAGGAAAGGACAACACACAAACGCGGTTTGTACAAGATGAGCCGAAAACGCAGGAACATTTAGAGAAATTTTTATTGGTTAAAGTCAGATGAGAGAAGGAGTCAGATCAGCCCATCCAACTTGATATGTTTTTTTTTAATGTTTTTTTTTTTTTTTTTTTTATTAATGCAAATTTGAAATAAAGCAAGGTCTTTTTATCATGGACCGGGTGAGTAGCTAATGTTTGGTTTGTTCGCTGCTGCTGTTGCAGTTAAATTACTACTCACTATTTTTGTTATTTGATTGTTATTTTGATTTTGGTTGAAGTTTTAATTTTATTTCTTGTTTATTGTATGGAGCCTATTAATTTGTTCAGTAAAATGAGAAAAAAAATCCTTTTCTTTGATTGATATTACTCTACTGATTACTCTACTGATTTGCAGTCAGTAGAGTGCAATATTTAGTTCACCAAGTCATTTATCAAAATGTATGGTAAATTTGTCATAAATATTTAAAAGAAAAGCTAAAGTTAAAAGAGCTGTTTGAGAGCCAAAAAGAGCCGGCTCTTTTCGGTGAGCCGGTTTATTTGGAAAATCCCATCACTAACCAATACGACGTCGGGAGTCGGACAGCGTTGGGCTGACCGTCTGATCAGTGTATAAATTACTGTCGATTTGGAATACGTCGGGGGGCGTTTCCAGCAAATTCGACATGCTGAATCGGTGTCGGGGCATTTGATCCAAAGAGCGGCGGAGCAGGTAGGTATGCCGACGTCTGACTTGGAGCAACGGAGCCTTCTCAAGGCTCTCAGCGGCAGCCTCATGCGGTTACATTATAAGCCATTGTGAGTTTTTTGCTTTCTTGCCTATGACGGCATCACGTGAGCAGGATATAAAGACGCTCTGAAAAGAAAGTATTTGCTTGAGTGTACAGTTTCCGACGCTGCCTATAGATGTCCTTGCCACATGTTATTTCACTGCACACACTGAGTGCACTGTCAGACAAATGACAGTCAGGAAAGGTTGATTTTCTTCTCGACATCTGATGATTATCATTTTATCTTTTTAGCATTGTATTTTATATCAAAATTAGACGCTGCTGTCATCAGGCATTATATGGACTAAAAATGACTAGATCAGGGATAGACAATTTGTATGCATTTATTTTTTAAGAAACCCCCCCAAAATTCTTCAAAAACGCAGATGAACATTCAATATATGTTTTCCACAAAGAACGGAAAAAATAAGAAAAAAAAATCGATTTTTTTTTAATCTGTGGGTTTAAGTGTAGTTTTTTAGTTGTAATATTACCAATCACCACCAGATGGCAGGCATGGCTTAGTTGCATTTACAAAGAGTCTTGGGGGCACTTCGGATTATCGTTTTTTTGCCAAAGAAATTTCCTTTCCTATCCTATCCGAGCGAGATGACCCGGAAGTATTTGGAGGCGTTTGAATTCTACAAATGTTTAAGAAAGGTGCCTGGATATGACATTTAAGCCACATTTAGAAAGTTCTGACCAACCTTTACGAAACGATATTACCCATCATTCTTTGCAACACTTATATTTAAAGCGTTAGGACACCGGCATAGTTTGACAGACGATGTAAAAGACGCTCGAGTAATGCTCAGGACTTTTCAAATAATGTTTATAAAACACTCAATTGAAACCAATAAATGTTCTTGCGCAATACATTCAAAGCAAAAGGAAACACACAAACAAAAATATAATTATAAATATCTTTCCATTACTTATTAGAGAATGAGCAATTCCAAAATCAATGAAAAACATCATCACTGATCCTTCACAATAACAATACTATGCATCCATCCATCCATTTTCTTGACCGCTTATTCACAATACTATCCATATTTTTTTCATTTTATTTTTGAAGTGGAAATCAACCTTAAGCATTCCGTGACAATAATATGTTATATGTGACCTCACTAGTCTAAACATGACATTATGATTAATATTACATTCGTGGAATATGAGCTATGCAGCAAAATCTCAGGGGGCGGCCATTTTGCCACTTGCTGTCGACTTAAGATGACATCACATCAAGCAACGACCAATCACAGCTCACCTGTTTTCTGAAGCTGAGCTGTGATTGGTTGTTGCTTGAGACCTGAGCAAGTGTGATGTCATTTTCACGTGACAGCAAGTGACAAAATGGCCGCCCCCTGAGATGGATAAAAATGACTGGATTTGGCTTCATAACTCATATTCCACTTAACGCAATTTAGATTAGTGGGGCTGCATAGACCATATTATTGTCCAAAACATTTTTTTAGGTTGACTCCCTTTTTTAACTCATTCACCGCCAGCCCAGTAAAAATGGATCTTTGACGTAGGGCTGCTCGATTATGGGGAAAAATATTAATCAGGATTATTTGGACAATAGTTGAAATCACGATTATTCAAATGGTTATTTATGTTTTGGCGCAAAACAAGAAAATGTTTAACCGTTTAAAAATATTAGGACCAAATTAAAAAAAAAATAGAAACACTATAAGTTTTGGACCAAACAGAATTTATAATAATATATATTTATTTATGTTGGCAAAAACCTGCAGCATATGCACTGTGCAGTAGGGCAAAATATTTTTTTATTTTTGGTACAAAACAAGAAAATTTTTAAACATAAAAAAAAAACATGAAAAAAATATTAAGACAAATAAAATTATTTGAAACACTATATTTATGCAAGTTCCTTTTGGATGAAACAAAATTGATCAAATTAGTTATTTTAAAATTAAAAAAAGGTGCAAATGTATAAATTTAAACAACTCAATAATCTTTTTATGTTGCGATTATGCTGATTTTGTAATTGTGGAGTGTAATAACTGAAATTATAATAGAATTTCAATGAATTGCACAGCCCTACTTTGACGTGTATAGCCGTCAATGGCACTGAATGAGTTAATATATTATATTTAAAATCACAGACAAGTATTCATATACACATTAAATTAAGGACTAAAAAAAACCCTTACGTTCAACTAACGAAAACATTAGCATCAGTGGAGGGGATGCAGCCATATTACCGCAGCAGTTGAGAGCTGGCCCACGTCAGGGAAATTTTAGAACTGGCATTTCGGGTCACTGCAGCCGAGAGGGAGCGCGCAGGTGATGCAAAGAAGAAAGAGGAGCAGGATGATGAGGAGGAAGAGGACATCGGCCCTTCCTCCATGTTTGTGGCTGCTGGTCTGATCGCGACTTCAACCGCCCCGCAGCTCGAGACGGACGGTATCCACGGCAACAGAGCGGCCAGACACTCTTTACACTACATCATAGTGATCCCTCGAATTGCTTTGATAACTGAATTGCACAGAAGCAAAAGGACAAAAGGAAATACTGATAACAAACTGCCCCGCAGTAAGGACTGGTCCATGAGTCGGCCTCCTGACGTCAGCTGCTTGGTTCTGCGTTCTTTTTTTAATTACAGTGTTGTTCACGCAAACATTAGAGAAGAGAAAATGCTCGTGTTTAATACAATTACTTATCGATTCAGATAAAAGAGTGGTAATTAGAATACGCTTGCAGACAAAATGCTGGATTTAGACTGGGAAGCCAAAGAGAGCAAGTCGACGAAAAAAAAAAAAAACAACATCATAAAATTAACTGGTTTGGTGTCACTATGACAGAATAAAGCAAACAATAAAGAACAAACTAGTCAGAATAGTTAGAACAACCTATCACAGTCACTTTGTTTACCTGCTGGAGCGTTGAACACAACATATTTTGATTTGAATTATGAGGCAACAACATTAAGCAAGTTTTCCTGGATTCTTTTGAGCATTTAGTAGGAAGTGAAGAGCAGTGAGAAAAGCAATAGCTACAGGTAGTTTCCATTTTGGCAACTAGTCGGCTTGCAACTTGGAACTTTATTCTCATAAATTTGTCATTTATTTTCATATACATTTTAATTTGTTTTATATTAAATAAACATAGTATTTATTTTTTTTATAATAATTTAACTTTGCCCAAAGGATCAATTTATCATTTGCTTTTAATTTTTTTTACGACACATTCCTAAAAATAAAAGTTAAAAACCATAAACATTTCGTGTTATAGTATCACTCCAATAAGAATAAGTCATGCTACCAGTGTAGCAAGTTAGCAACCATGGCTTGTTTGCAGTGCATGTTTCCTACAGTTCACGCTAGCCAGGGGCGTGGCTTTGGAGATTTGTGGTGGGAGAGATTACTCAAGTTGAGGCCACATTCAAATCTTGCCAGCAATTTGAAAATTACAAACTCCAGTTTTAATTGGTCAGAAAATTACAAGTTTCTATATTTTTTCTGCTATCATTGAAAAACTTTTTTTTCTTCATATTTTATTATGCATTCAACTTGTAGTTTTTTTTTTTGGGGGGGGGGGGACAACAATCTAAATGGGAACAACTTTAAAACACAAATTATTATATTTAAGGCAACAATGTCAGCACAACAAAGCGAGCAAGTTGTTTGCGCCAGAATAATTTGTTTTTACTTTGTATCTTTAAGTTGAGGACAATACAAGGGACAATTAGTTAATCTGTTTACTCTTTGTTGTGAAATGGCAGGAAAGCTGAAAAAAAAAAATTACGGTAGTTAGATTACTCAACTTAAAACTTTAACAACGCTTGTGTCTTTGAAATTTTGGGTCCTTTTTTTTTTTTTTTTTTTTTTTTTTTAATACAGTGTACCGACTTTATTAACATTACACTGTAATTTAATATAGCATTCCATTTAAAATGAATACCATGCCATAACATCGACTCATTTTTTTCTATTACGATTCAATTCTTTCAACATTTAATTTTCATGAAATTCAGATATATATATATAGTTTTGAACTCACCTAATCATTTGTGCTATTTTGTCTCCTTTGAAGGCCTTGAGAAGTGCCATGTTTTAATTCTTGGTGAGCTCGGCTTAATAGTTGGCACATACTTAGTGTTCCACTCCGGTCCTCTAGGTGGTAGTAATCCATTTTACAACTTAATTGAGAAATTTGGGCGCTTAACATTTGGAAGTCTCTGCATTGATGTGAGCTTTACTCGGCCTTGACATGACTATAGTGAGGAATGTTGTCATATAGACACGGAGGGTCTGTTCTGTTCCCCCCTGGTGAGATCAGACTTGCCAAAATCCAGGCCGAACACGGAACAAATATGTGGCTGGCTACTGTGCGGCCTGATTGATGTTGGTAGGTAGCAAAAGCACGTCCCGCCCTGATCGCGCACTCGTCCAACTCACCCTCGGAATTGTTACACACCCTTGCTTTAGAACCCGTGCGTAGTTTGAACAAACAATGAAGTGAGATCAAAAGAATGCTGGGTGGGGCTGCGTCCCATCCTTTTGGAGAGGAGAGGAGGCATGCGGCAAGTGGTATGCATGAGTACAGATGCACTTTGCTTCAACCTAGCCATCTAAACAACATCATACTCCCACGGCGAAAACAGAAATATTCTACTCCCCTAAAGGAGACGAGAAAGTGCAGCGGACAACGCGACGCTGTTATACAATACTGCTGCTGTTGGCTCATGGAACATTTAGCAGCATTTTGGGTTGCTGTGTAACATTCAAACACTCAAAGGTCTGCGTCATTTTTCTTTCCATGCAACAGCAAGCAGATTTTAACAACTGCTTGTTAATAAATGTTTGTACAGACACTTGTAATTTGTTCATATGAAGAAGTTAAGGAGACCATTAGGTACACTATATGGATGTAATGTTTATTTATTTGTGTTTATGGGACAATACATTGTTTAATTACAAAAATATTAATGAAAACATAAATATGCTGTAATCTCACAAAAGTGAGCATACTCACATTTTTGTAAATATTTTATTGCATCGCTAGGACAAGACTAAAGGGATACTTGACTCATTGAGCCATTTTCAGCAGTAAAAAGTTAATATTTTGTCCAGAATAAATTTGATAACTTCATTGTTTTATGTATAATAAATACCTTTAACTCGTTGACTGCCAGCCATTTTCACTGAAGAAACCCCCTTCGCTCCCAGATAATTTACTGCATTTTGACTGATTTTGCAAGGTCCACAGAATCTTGTGTTCCATTGCTATAAAAACATGAAACCAATCAAAAGAAAGTTTAGTCTCTTCTTTAATCAGGAATAAAAAATATATTTCTATCTGTTTCCGTTTTGCAGCAATTGGCATTCGAATATAGCTAAGTGTCATGAGTAGTCACATTCCTGGTGAAAACACTGGCAAAAGGAGCTTGTTGCAACATTGCCCTGGCTGATCACTTACACTCTGCTGCCACCTTCTGGCCGTTTTTGTAATAACTACCATTGCTTCAACTGTTCTCTTCAGTTTAGAGGCTGCATCAAAGCCTTCTGTATGCTCTAGCATAAGAAACAAATACAGACATATAAATACGTCTTTGGGACACTGGTAATATTTAAAATAGAACGTATTTATACGTTTTTGGGAGCCAATGAGTTAAAAACACATTTTCCCACTTGCTGTCGACTGAAGATGACATCGCCTGTGCTGAGGAAATACGTAACATAACGACCAGTCACGGCTCACCTGTTTTCTGGTCAGCAAACTGAGCTCTCAAACTGAATCCCGATTTTTGCAGTCATTCAGGACGATTACAATTTTAATCGAATAAACCCAACAAACATATAATTAAAGGTTTCATTTATTCAAAAATAATTCCTGTGCAAAATGTTCAGACAACAATGAAATATACAGGACTGTCTCGGAAAATTTGAATATTGTGATAAAGTCATTTATTTTCTGTAATGCAATTAAATAAGCAAAAATGCCATACATTCTGGATTCATTACAAATCAACTGAAATAATGCAAGCCTTTTATTATTTTAATGTTGCCGATTTTGGCTTACAGCTTACGAAAACTCAAAATATCCTTTCAAAACATTAGAATATTTCCTCAGGCCAAGTAAAAAAAAAAAAAAAGCCAGAATCAGTAATATTATATATAATAATATAACAATATCCATAATGTATGGCATTTTTGCTTATTTAATTGCATTACAGAAAATAATGGACTTTATCACAATATTCTAATTTTCTGAGACAGTCCTGTATATTGAATGTTATTATTTATGATTGTTATTATTGTTTTAACATAAACTTAACATTCTGAAACGCCACAATTAAGTAGTTGTTCGCCATTGTAAACATGTAATCATTGTAAACATGTCTTGGAAACCATCCATGTAGTATTTTGCCACTTGTGCAAAATTACAACTCACAAAAACATTTCGATGTAAGAGAACATAAGAAGACAAAATTCAATTTCACAATTTAGCAAATTTTCAACGATTCGATTTTTAAAATGACATTTTTTATTATTTTTTATTTTTAT
This sequence comes from Festucalex cinctus, assembly GCF_051991245.1. Lineage (NCBI taxonomy): Eukaryota > Metazoa > Chordata > Actinopteri > Syngnathiformes > Syngnathidae > Festucalex > Festucalex cinctus. The sequence goes on along the minus strand of NC_135411.1, from coordinate 10,453,705 downwards.
TTTATTTGTTTTTACATTTGTATGTTTTTAGGCTGAAACTGAATACAGGCTGCCCAAAAATGTAAAAAAAATATATATATATTTTTTTTTTTTAAATGGAAAAAAAAAGAAAGAAAGAAAAAAAAGGACGTGTTTTTCACATAGCAGTGACGATATCTGGATTCTTAAAACACATAAAAATACGTCTTTGGCATTATTCGGTATGGCAGGCATGTGCTGACTAAGATTTAGGACTATGATTGATTCATTCTGCCACATTCCAGTTCAAACAGAGATTGAGTGAGTCAGTCCTTCGCCAACATCCTTGACCTTAAATAATCCCACAGAAACCCTCCCCCAATCTGGGGAGTGGAACCTATTAAATCTGCAAAAGGAGGACTACATTTTCTTCCACTATCAGTTTAGTTCCAAGTCCATGAGGGACAGAGAGATTGTGGTCCTCTCTATGTATCAATAATGTTTACATATCACAATAATTAGGATCATGTTCACTGTGGACTGGAATCTTTGATGGTGTGTCGTTTGGTAGGGATGATTTGGATCGCAGTATGTGAGGCTCTACTGTTCTCTGGCTCGCGTTCCAGTGACTTCTGTCCAAACATACACGGAGATGAAAGCGCTTTCTCCTCTCGCGCGCACTATGAATGAAGCTTTGTGCTGTTGGCCAGCAGCAGCCACTCAAAGGCTCACGCCCAGTGGTTGGTCTTTGTTGAACATGCCCTACCTCAAATACAGCAGAAAAGTACTGTGAAATTACATATTTACATTTGGGTAACGTGATAACTATGTTCACATTCACATTTTAATCTCTTTATAACCACTAAAGAAAACTACTGAAAAATATTACTATTATTCTATGGTTAGTCAAGCACTATATAAATAAAGTTGACTTGACATTATATAAATAAAATAGTGAAGAGATGAAGATAAATCTTAGATCATAGAGTACAGAGGTATAATAATAATAATAATAATAATAATAATAATAATAATAATTGTATTTATTAATAATATGTTCTATGCTGTCCCACTAGTCTAAATACGGTATTTTGGTTAATATCGCATTAGTGGAATATCAGTTGAGCAGAAAAATCCAGCCGTTTTTATCAATGTTAGAAGGCGGCCATTTTGCCACTCGGTGTCGCGTGAAAATGACATCACAGTTGCTCAGGTCTTGAGTAACAACCAATCACAGCTCAGCATCGGAAAACCATTGGTCTGTGATTGGTCATTGCCTTAGAGCCCTGAACAACTGTGATGTCATCTTCAGTCGAAAAGTAATATTAATCAGAATGTCATGTTTAATATAACATTATTGTCAAGAAATGTTTAAGGTTGACTTCGCCTTTAAAATATGAGCACAGTGAAATCATGTTAGCTCACTTCAGAACAGACTGTCAGATAGTGAACAATTCTTCCAAAAAGAGGCTTCAAGTTTTTAAGCCACTCCCATCTGAAGTTTACTGTCCATTTCCCATTTAAAAAAAACACAGCTTAATGCTAACACATAATGGGAAACGCCACAGACAGGCTAACGACTTGCATTTATGTAGCAGCGAACAATAGATGTTGCTAGACACGTTTATTCTTTATCCTCTGCATAAAATAACTATTCATGCAGTTCCAGGGTCACTTACAATCAAACGATTGTTTGTTTGTGACTGCATGTTTTATACTGTCCCCGGTGGCCAAGTCACATACAGCAGAAGGAAAATAGAATTAATCATGATCCAAAAACTGCTACTTATATATATATATATATATATATATATATATATATATATATATATATATATATATATATATATATATATATATATAATATATATATATTAGGGGTGTTAAAAAAATTGATTCGACAATATATTGCGATACTACAGCATGCAATTCTCGAATCGATTCAATAGGCAGCCAAATCGATTTTTTAACATCCATTTTTGATGAAAAAATATTCAACAAAACGTATAACTTTCACACCTTAAGTATGGAAGAATGTTATATTAATGGAAGATTAAGCCTTTATATTTTATTTCAATGCTGTTCTAACATGGAAAAGGTTACAACCTGTTTGTTAAATACAGTGGCTCACAGTTATAAAACTGAAGTTTGAGATCAATAAATAATTTTTCATACAAATCTTACAGTTTACATGTACAAGTTTACTGAATGGTATTTTCTAAATTTGAGTAAAAAAAAATCGCAACAATCAACTTGTAAATTCATATCGGGATTAATCGGAATCGAATCGAATCGTGACCTAAGAATTGTGATACGGATCGTATCGTCAGGTACTAGGCAATTCACACCCCTAATATATATATATATATATATATATATATATATTTTTTTTTTTTAATAAGGAACAATGTAGAGCTTAGTCGGAGGCTATCTCAAGGCACCACTGAAAATCCAAATTCCTGAGAGCAATAAGCCCTGAAAAGAAATATGCACTCAAATAACCTTTGAGAATATAATTCAAAATCAACAAGGACACTTGTTTTGACGCAGAAAAACAAAACCTTCTTCTCTATGGAAGGTGGTGGTGGGCAAAGGCCAAATCCCAGTGCTTTACTAGGACTACACTTAGCAACTGTTTCTAAAAACGAGTGAAAAAGTGACCCATGCCAGCTGGGTTTCTCGTTGCCATTGCATCTCTATTTCAGACCCGGCACAACATGCACACTCATACCCTTGTGATTACGCGCATGGCACACACTGATGCTCACTGGCGCTGCTCAGTGCTCAGGGAACTGATATGTGATCAGCGGGGCTTACGAAGACCTGGAAGGGTGGGGGTTGTTAATCTATGATAATAGTTACTGCTTGCCCCTGCTGACGCATTACCACCCTGCGCGAACAATGGCACAAAGGATTATGGGTAAGAGTTCCGCTATAAAAACTAAGATACATAGATGGAAATGTCAGTACTGTCGAATAGAAATTGACACCTGATCATTACGGCAACACATGTGGATATGGAAGAAAAACACGGTGGGGTATATTCACTAAGAATGCGCAGCGTCCGTTAATAGCGCGAAATATTGCACCACAACTACCCACCTATTCACTAAGGATATTGCTCTAATCATATACCGGCGCAAACACGCCCACAAAACTGACTTGGAGCAAATTTGCACCTGATTTACCACACATGGCAATGGATTTGCGCCAAGAACATGGTTGTTATAGTAAGAGTTGCGAGAAAGATGACATTATCAGAAAGCGAGATTGGACCGAGAGCGTTTATGGCGCCATTAAGCTGTACAGAGCAGAGAGGACGACAACGACGTCATTCATTCATGAAGTACAAATTATTGGTGGGATTGTTTTTTAAAAATATATTTTCAGAGGTTGGCGTGGGCGTACAGTATGCATCTGGCACGTAAAAATGATCGTAAAATGCTTCCCCATCTCATCTCCTCTCTCTCTCTCTCTCTCTCTCTCTCTCTCTCTCTCTCAGAAAGGGATGTGCACCGTGCCACATGCACTGCTGTCATGATCCCGGGATCGAGGTTGCGGCAGGTTTATACATGATTTCCATAAACCTTATTTGCATCACGCAAACTCCGTGTGGCTATTTGGGCTGGCGTTAGTGAATTAGACGCTGCATATCAATGAGTCTCATTTGTATTATGCTGGGCATATTTTGCATCAAATGTATGCAAATTACCTAATTTTTTTTGATTGAATTCGTCGCTCCCGGATTGCTCCATTTTTACCGGTTAGCGCCGTGCAAAGGCGACGCAAACCTTGAGTAAATAGGCCCATGAGTTAGTTCCAGTCCTTCTGACTTTAAAGTTCTTAGACACCAACTTCATCATCAATCCTTCTCCTTAGGTTGAAAAGGGTCAAGCGTGTGATCCCCTCTTTGGGGGAGGTGCAGCATCTTGAGATTTTTTTTTTTAACCAACTAAGAGCTACCTTCAGCAATGCCAAAGGCAAAACCGATAAAATTTTAATTCTGATGGGTACTGGAGACAGAATATATTAAATCTGTGAGCAGATATTAAAACCCTTTACATATGGTATTGAGTTAAAACATCACGCAGCAGTATACATTGTGTACTGTTAAACCTTATGACATCATCAGAAGTTGATTTATAAATGAAGTCAAGAGTTGAGAGTTGGTATTACGTAAAATTTTGTTGTCAATATTTTTCGCTTTTAGAGCAAACAAATATCAGCTTTAAATGTCGTTTATCAGACCTCCCCTGCCTCCTAATAATCAGTATTGGCCCTGAAAAAAAAAAACATCGGTCGATCACTAGTTTTTAAACATTGTTAAGATTAACATTGTTAACATTATCTGTGGTGTTTCATATTTAGAAGATATTTTCACTTGACAGCTACTTTAAATTTTGCAACCATCTATTATATACAGTAACATTTGTAACATGGGATTGGGGGCCTTCTAATTTCCTTAAAGATGTGTCTAAATAGTCCGTATAGTGCGTGTCACAGAGGCCAGTCTTGTCATTTGTGTCCAACACAAACAGCCGAACAGCGTGAGGTATTCACACCCGACGGTGTTGTTTTGAAGAAATGCCTCAGGTCAGATGCCACGTACACATAAGCCCTGCGTCCAAAGTTAGACCGCCGTGGATTTTTTTTCCTCTTCTTATTAGCTGGCCCCTTGCGCTGCGTTTGTTTTCCCCACACATGCTTTCCTGTGAATTTATCACATGCCGGATGATGTTTCAAGTTATTTTTGAAACGGCTGAGGTGTGCTCATTTATCTGCTGTTTATCTTAATCGGACATTTTCTTATATGCATGACATCATTTGACATTAGGGGTGTTAAAAAAAAAAATCGATTCGGCAATATATCACGATATTACATCACACAATTCTCGAATCGATTCAATAGGCAGCCAAATCGATTTTTAAACATCCATTTTTGATGGAAAAATATTTACCAAAACGTCTTACTTCGGGTTAGGGTTCACACCTTAAGCATGGAAAAATGTTATATAAATGGAACATTAAGCCTTAATATTTTATTTTAATGCTGTTCAAACATGAAACAGATTACAACATGTATGACTGAAGTTTCAGATAAATAAATAATACATTTTCACACAAATCTTACACTGTACAAGTTTACTGATTAGTATTTTCTAAATTTAAATAAAAAAAAAAATCACAACAATGGACTTATAAATTCATATCGGGATTAATCGGTATCGAATCGAATCGTGACACATGAATCGTGATTCGAATCGAATCAGGTACTAGGCAATTCACACCCCTATTTGACATGATACAAATGGTTACTAGTACGAGAGAAAAGTTAAAAACAACCTTGAGAGGAGAGGAAACCACACACATACTAAGGTAGGAAACGTGCACTGTAGACTTTGAAGACAGCACTGGTGGCAACTTTGTGTTCCATATCTCAGCACTTCAAGAGGCAAAAAAAAAAAAAAAAACCCGAGTGATATGCCACTTCTCCTTCATATCTTTGATCCACGCTCTCCTTTTCTATCTCATCTGCAGTTTCCATCTGAGTTCCGAGGCGCCCGCATTGTAAAACGGAACGTACACGCGCTCCTCCAACAGTGAATTTTACAGAATCAATCCGGCACATATTACACTAATCTGATCTAAAAAACGCTAATCCTATCTGCGGCTCTAATCCCACTGTCAACTGGCCTAATCCTGTTTCTGTGTGTGATTATCCCCTTCAGACTTGGCACCGGCTAAAGCAGGATGTTTTCACCCCCCCTTCCTGTTTCTATTAAGGACGAGAAAGCTGACAGCAGAGTAGGAGTAATTTAATTTGTCTTCTGACGCCGTTTTAAATTATGAGCAGACTTTAACCTGAAGTAAAACAAGAGAATACATTCGGTGCTTCTTCAGGCACTTTTTTCATTTAACACATACTAATTGGATCGCTAATAGAGATGATATACAGCAATGTATGGGTGTCAGAACCGCCAGAATGAGTAAGAGACTAATTTGATGGTGCATTGCAGCATGACCGAGTTGGGAGCATCGGCAGTCTCAATCAAAATGAAGCACAAACAGCACGCGTACTAGACACACAGGAATTCAAAGAAATTCCCTTCATAGAGCACCTGGAAAATTAATGCGGGTTGGATGACCTTTAAAAGAGCAAATAACTGAGAGAGACTTTAGAATACAAGTTTGCTCGTTCGAAAAACTGTCAAGCATGTAAATAAAGACCGCACCCAGGAATCCAGATGGATCCTCTGTCATATTCAAAGCAGTTAAAAACAAAAAAAAAAAAAAAAAAAACGTTTAGCCCCAAGGTTGGGCATCCTAAAAAAACCAAAAAAAAAACAAAAACAAAAAAAGAAGTTGCATTTCTCTGCTCCTCCCAACCACAAACGAGAGGCTAATGAGCGGTATGGTTAACATTCCCTGTGGCAAAAACCAACGAAAGTATGTTTTTCCATACTGGAATCTCCATCTACTTTCAATATCGTTTGTCTTCATTAGGGTTGATGGGTGAGCTCAAGCAGCTGAATTTGGGTAAGAGACAGGATAGAACAAACAAACATTCCCATTCACACCTGTGGCTAATTTCAAGTCTTTGATTAACCTAATGTGCGAAGACGGTGAGAACATTACACAGTTTTCAAACCAAGAATCTCTCGACTGTGAGGCAGACATTGCGACAGGAACACCATGCCGCCCATAATGTGTACTGTATTCCCAAAAACAAATGACATACTTGCTATGCGCTGAATATTAACTGTTTAAGCAAAACATATTAAAATAAGTCTATTTGTGACTCAGAAGAGCAACGAGGCTCTTGAGCTGAGCACTACATGTGCAAATATACAAACCAAATGTTAAAACAACAACTGCTGCCTCCAAATTAAAATACACGTTTCCCTAGTTATTTATGCCGCGAATAGCAGAAATCCTAATCATAATGGTAAATCGAGTGCACTTATATAAATGCTTTTGCCAAACGGTGCGCAGAATGCTTTATAAAGCCTCATATTCATACACCAATGGGTGGCTGGTAAGGAGACTTCCGAACCGGCAACATCAGAAAAAGCTCCTCATCACATTTTAACTCATTTGCTCCCAATAACGTGTAAATACGTTTTTTTTTATGTTTTAAGTGTCCCAAAAGACGTATTTATACGTTTTTTGTTTTATTTTATTTTATTTTTTATGCTACAGCATACAGAAGGCTTTGATGCAGCCTCAACTGCAAAGAACTTGCAGAAATGGTAGTTTTTACACAAACGGCCAGCAGGTGGCAGCAGAGCAAAGGAGATCAACCAGGGCCATCTAGAGAAAAAGCTAAATTACTTTAAAATTACAATTTTAAATAGATTTGTGAAAACTGATGAAACTTAGCTCTCTTCTAATGCTAATTGCTGCAAAACGGAAACATACTTTTTTTTCCCTGATGAAAGAAGAGACTTTAATCTTTCTTTTGATAGGTTCCATGCTTTTATAGCAATTGAACACAATATTCTGCGGACCTTGCAAAATCAGTCAAAATTCAGTAAAACAGGGATTGCTTCTGTGAAAATGGCTGGGAGTGAATGAGTTAACATACGTTTTTAGCACCAAGATGCCACAAAATGGTGCCAAAGCAACACTTTTATCATTTTGACCTGAGCAGAAAATCAGCCAGGATTGCAGAGAATAACAATTACGGTTGGAGTAAAAACAAACAGAAAATCAACAAATGGTTGAATCCGAGACAAAAACTAAGAATGGATTGAATAATAGATTCTAGGGGTGTTAAAAAAAAAAATCGATTCGGCGATATATCGCGATACTACATCGCGCGATTCTCGAATCGATTCAATAATAGGCAAAATCGATTTTTTTTTTTTTTTTTTTTTTTTTTTTTTTAGGATTCACACCTTGAGCATGGAAGAATGTTATATGAACGGAACATTAAGCCTTAATATTTTATTTTAATGCTGTTTAAACATGAAACAGATTACAACCTCTATAAGACTGAAATTTCAGATAAATAAATAATACATTTTCATATAAATCTTACACTCTACAAGCTTACTGATTAGTATTTTCTAAATTTGAATGAAAAAAAATCACAACAATCGACTTATAAATTCGTATCGGGATTAATCGGTATCGAATCGAATCGTGACCTGTGAATCGTGATACGAATCGAATCGTCAGGTACGAGGCAATTCACACCCCTAATAGATTCATTTCATAACAAGTTACAGTACAATCATGAAAAAAAGTCATATTTGTGAAAACAGTCAGCATGACCTTAGTATAGTAGTAAAATTATTATTATTATTTTAATCAACACTCACCAATTGGATTTTTAAGAAACGAACATGCCCGAGCAAGAACAACCAACTGTGCAGGTTTAAATGTAGTAAAATGCCCAACCCTAACCGGGCAGGACTTCGATTCCAGTACTTTCAAATTTGAAAGCCTGCTTAAGCAGCAAACGAGTTTGGCTAACATCCACAGCAGCCCGTGGCATGATCCCTTGTGTCTGAATTTCTTCAAAACAAAGTTATTTCGCAACATAACCGTGTGAATATGAGCATCAACCTTAACTCATTCACTCCCAGCCATGTTCACAGAAGCAATCCCGTTCGCTCCCGGCTGTTTTACTGGATTTTGACTGATTTTGCAAGGCCCACAGAATATTGTGTTCTATTGCTATAAAAGCACGGAACCTATCAAAAGAAATATTAAAGTCTCTTCTTTCATCAGGAAAAAAAGTATGTAAGTAAGTACCTGTTGGCCGTTTGTGTAATAACTACCATTTCTGCAATCGTTCTTTGCAGTTGAGAGGCTGCATCAAAGCCTTCTGTATGCTCTAGCATAAAAAAACAAACAAACAAACAAACAAACGTATAAATACGTCTTTGGGACACTTAGAGCATAAAAAAACGTATTTATATGTTATTGGGAGCAAATGAGTTAAGATCAAATTTCATGACTGACATTTAGCAAAATAATACCAAAAATAAAATAAAATAAAATAAATCAGTATCAATTGGATGCCAAGTCTGAATGCAGGAGAAAGTGGAACAATACAAATTTTGACAGGCCCAGACACTGCCATTCTATGAAGGAATGCGCTAATAAAAACAAAACAGTCGCACGGTTAGAGCAGCTGGGTTAAATAACAATAAAATAAGTCAGTTATCAAACTACGTTTCGCATGTCGGTGATAAGCGCTAGCGGCGACCTCGTGCGTGTCGCTCCTGGCATCCGTCTTTCATGTTCGGCAACAAGAGAAAGGATAAGGGGCTGGGTAAACCTGACTGACGGTTCTAAACACTCGAGTGAGGGAGGGGCGGCTTGCACAAGTGTTGAGTAAATGCAGCTAATGTCCCCAGGGCGCTACGCTTACCTGTCGAGTGGGAGGATAATGGCTGACTTGGGTTGTCTGTAGGTGGGATTGCAGGAGGGAAGAAAGAAATGAAGAGATGCCATTATAAAGTACGCTGGAATTATGTGTTGATTCTTCATTCCTGTTTTACTAAATTCAATTATACAGATTCCCAACTTGGAGAGCTTTAATTCCCTGGACTACAGATCCGGAAAAGTACTCTAGAGCTGCGATAACTTTCCACTAAAGTTTCCTCGAAAAAGCCAATCAGCTTAAATTTAGCCATCATCTAATGTCTCCACCTCTTCAGCGCAAACACATTCATTTGTAGCCAGTACATTACTGCACAGGCACAAACAAACATTCAAAACAGTTCCAAAGAAAATGTCACTTTCGTAACACTGTTCAGAAAATAGTTTCTCACAGTGTGCATTCTTGTATTCCAAATGTTGCACATGCTCCTTTTAAAATTCAGACAAACATGTTTGGAAACTTTGGGTTGCTAATGCACTTTATGGCTCCCCAGATCCCTCAGTGGTGATGGAAGAGATTTGCTGCATGCTTATGTTTGTAAGAGGTAGCCAACAATAATGTTTTGCAAGGGGCCTAAGCATTAAAGTAGCCTTCAGAAAATGATGATGAAATAATGAATGATTCTTTTACAGTATGGAAGGATACACAGTAGATCTTCAACTAATAAAACAACAAAAAAATTGAGGCAAAATATAACTGAAGAATAACATAAATACATATATCCATATTTTGTGATACAGTATTTTTTTGTCTGTTTTGACTGTTTGACGACTCACTACTTCAAAAACATTTGTAAAGGCTAGGCTGTGCCCTCCAACGTCCTCTCTCGTTACTTTTTTTCTTGTTAGCTAGAGAATTTATCAACACATTTGTTTACTCGATGTTGGTCTCTCACGCCATCCTAGCAAGGGAGACAAAATACGAAAATATTTGTTAGCTTAGCGTTAGCTAGCAGCTTGTACAACGCAAGTGGATAGATGTAAAATTGATCCAAAGTGTATGGCGAGTGTTAGTAGAGGTTAAAGTAAGTTATTTTAAACCTTTCCAGATTTACATGGCTGCGTTAGCGCATCAGTGTTCACTCCAAGATGTTTTTAAAAAAAGAGAATGTGAGGCATGGTGAAGTTGGACAACATAAGGTGTAGCTAAAGTATGTGCACTCCATTTACCATTAAGATTAAATTGGATTTTTCATTTTGGGACTTTGACGTGTTTTTCGGCAAAAGTACAATTAGTACCACATTCGAGTTGATTCTGGACTCGCTCATTAAACAGTAACGCTAGCTAGCTAGATAGCTAGCTAGCTAGCAAGCTGTGCAAGTAGCATGTCTGCCTCACAGTTCCTGTGCTTTGGATTTGAATTGTGGGTTCTCAGGCTTCCTCCTGAATTCCAAAACCCCAAAACCATGCATATTAAACAGACATAAACGTAAAACAGAATACCATACAAATGTGTATAAATACACCATATTGATATCCCCCCCCCCACTTTTCATTTGATATTGAAGTAATCCAAAATTAAAATTAAGAGAGACGAGAGGAACTGACTGATACAATTCACTCTCTGAAAAAAATCCCCTCCTCACCCTCTCTTTTTATTTGGTTTCCACGCCCCTAGTTACATGGGTGTTCAAAAAATAAATAATAATAATAATAATAATAATAATAATAATAATAATACATCATTTACATTACGTTAATATTTTGGTAGGGTTTTTTTGTTTTTTTTTTTTTAGTAACCCTCACGATCTTGCCAATAGTTTTAGTTTTATGAAGACAACCAACAAACACTGCAAACAAGTTTTCTTTTGTCTTGCAGCGTAACGCATGAGCAGATGTGTGAGACAAACACACTGTCAGCATTCAATGATGTGATCCCTGCTGACATCTCCTTCACCTCTATAGGAATCTTGGGGAAAATGTGGATTTAAAGTTTATTTAACAAGATAATCTAAGTGTCAACAGTCAAGGCATCAATATTTGTTCCTCATCTGAACACGCACACACTCCCTCAGGTATTTATGGTACACGTGTGTGTAGGGGCACGTACACATGGGAGATGGCGTGATGACAGAGAAGCGCACATTGTATTAGCAGTGTTATAAAGAGACCCAGTGTGATGGCGGGACAGAGTCAGCTGACACCGAGAAGAAAAAGGGACAGTGATCATTGATCTGATGAGGATGCACACGCCGCAGAATGGTCAGCGAAAGAATGCTTCGGTGCATGTTAAAATTAGCGTGCGCGTGTAAGGCATTAATCCCCCCCGCTAAACATGAAAGCCTCTGGCATACAAGTAACAAAGCCATAAGAATAGAATCATCAAAACCAACAGCGAGACTAAAACAAACGCTCCTGTAATGTAAGTGAGCTCTTAATAAACCCCGAGATGACAACACCCCCGCGGCTTTGTCTCATAAAAAGCTCACTTTGAGGGGGGAAAAAAAAAATTCTTACACCTTATGGATGACTGAATTCTGGGCAAATTCTTTAAAGAAGGATTTCACGATGGATGCGCCCACAAGATATCCAATTACAAATCCAATTAGGGGTGGGAAATTTATGCGTGGACTGCAGCAGACAGTCCGTGTGGACCCCAGGAGACGGTCCGGATTACAACATCACTGCAGGATCGGCTGCAAATCAGCATGGCGCGACTATAAAGTAAACCTAGCTGATCATAGTGGGGGAGGAACTCCTCAACTTGCTTTTATTTTAGTCTTTTAGTATTTTTAGAAAACTCTCTCTTTTGTTTGTGAATGTCAATGTTTTAGTTGAGTAAGCTAATTTTGTTCTTTTCTTTAGCTGTGCTTTATACACGAAATTGTTTTAGGTATTGTGCTTTTAGTTGAGCGAAGCACATTGAGGTGCCCCGTGTATGAAATGTGCTATATAAATACAGCTGCCTTGCCTTGCCAAGTAATTTTTCATAGAGGATTCCTTCCACATTCCAAATACATACATGAGGGGCTACTTGGCAACTCCAGTGGTGTTTATGACTGTTTCTCTTTACAGTATGCGCCCTGCAGCTAGCTAACAAGTAGTCTGGATGGATATGTCCCATCTGTCACGCCAAATCAGATGGCAGAGGTTCCAGCATACCTGTGACCCTAATGAAGGCAAGCAAATGGATGGCTGCATTGTGTTATTTACAGTTACATTGCTGATTTTTCTGTTAAATATCAATTATCAGGGGTATTTTACAGCTTACTACAGTAACTACACATCTCTATATTGTGGAGTTTAACTAGTTATGCGCAAAGGTGGGTAGAGTAGCCAAAAGTTGTATTAAAGTAGCCATAAAAAGTACAAGTAAAAAAAAGTATTCGCTGAAAAGAATACTCAAGTACTGAGTAAGTGATTGAACATGATGTCTGATCTATTTTTAAAAACAATGTCATCAGACAGACAAAAACATGAATCAAATCATAAAATAAAATAAAACAACTTTTTGAGCTCAAACAACATTGCAAGCATTTTGCGTTAGCCCATGAATGCATAACCCATTCACAAATTGTGGAGTAAGTCACTCGGCGCTGCCTCAAAGTTTAGCAACTAGGTGTGTCAAAAAAATATGTTCTCATAAGAATCGCGATTCTCTTTCAGTACAATTCTGAATCGATTTTAAATGTCCTAAAATCGATTTTATTTCAATTATTTTATACTCTCTTGCCCTTGTTTGTGTACTGTGAACGCTGTTCATGTTGTACCCGATTTGGCCACTTAGGGGCAGTGTGGTTCCGTGCATTCTGATACACAGTTAAGTTGTAGCCATATTAGAGAGAAGAAGGAAAGAGTCACGATCAACTTATGCCAATAAAAGTCGATTTTTTATTTTTTTTTGCAGCGTGGGAAGAGCATATGCCGGTGAGTAATGTTACGATGGTCCTCTGTAAACATTCCTGAATCGTTTTGTATTGACTAGCCATTCTTTTGAGGGATAAAAGTCCCACAAGTAGTGCACTAATTAGCATTAGCTAGTTAGACTGGACGTCCGCTTCCCAGTTCTGAGGTCTCCGGTTCGAGTCCAGGCTCCAACCTTCCTGGGTGGAGTTTGCATGTTCTCCCCGTGCCCGCGTGGGTCTTCTCCGGGTACTCCGGTCTCCTCCCACATTCCAAAGACATGCATGGCAGGTTAATTGGGTGCTCCGAATTGTCCCTAGGGGTGCGTGTGAGTGTGAATGGTTGTTCGTCTCTGTGTGCCCTGCGATTGGCTGGCAACCAGTCCAGGGTGTCCCCCGCCTACTGCCCAGAGCCAGCTGAGATAGGCGCCAGCAGCCCCGCGACCCTTGTGAGGAATAAGCGGTCAAGAAAATGGATGGATGGATAGTTAGACTGGAGTAAATCATGACAATTATTTGCTAATCTATAAAATAAAGCATAAATTACTGTCAATCAAATCATTTTGAATCGAAAATCGATTCTGAATCAAATCGCAGACCCAAAAATCAGAATCGAATCGAATCATGAGACAGTCGAAGATTCCCACCCCTAATAACGACCAGAAGTGGCAGTTTCTTAAAGTGAAAGCACCAAGACGTCATCGTTCAGTTGACTCTTTTGGGTTCTCATCATGACTGCCGGTCTTCAACCGGGGCCGAATTTCCTGCATATAAAAGCAATGTGTCTGCAGAAATGCTCCCACACAGTCAGTCAAGCGGAGCGCTTACGTGAAAATACAGTAAATCTAATACAGGGAGTCCTCGAGTTACGTCGGAGTTACGTTCCTACTATAGCGATGTGACCCAAATTCCGACTTAAGTTGAATTTCTCCATTAAAGTCAATATTTACATCAAAATAATTTGCATAAAAAAAATCTAAACTACATTAAAATAAAAAATACGATGCTGTACAACTGAAGACTGAAGAAGTATTTGCCGATGTTCGCTGGTGTCTCTCCTTTCTGCGATCTTTCTATGATGTTTAGCTTCATTTCCATGGTAATTGCTTTTCTTTTAACATTGATAGAAGACGTAGCTTTCTTCTTTGGGGCCATGATGTGGAAAAAGGAGGGCAAAAAAAAGCCAAAGATATTCCCATAAGTCCACAAGCGCTAGCACTAGCTAAGGGCTAAATAGCGGACAAGGGGAACCCACTGCGGGCTATATGGCGGACGAGGAGCCAAAATGGTGGACCGGGCGTAACTGTTGTAAAGTCTTAGGTTGAGTGTGCCTTAACTCGAGGACTCCCTGTATATGAATGGGGCGGCGGGTAACAACACTAGTGTAGCCCAATATGGCGGAGTAAGTAGTGTTTCTTCTTCATACATCTCCTCAAGTAAAAGTAAAATGTATCATGTGGTAAAACTACTCTTAGAAGTACATTTTGTTTTTCCAGAAAGTTACTCAAGTAAATGTAACGGAGTAAATGTAACTCGTTACCACCCACCTGTGGTTACGTGCGAGTCTGGAACGCAAACCACCACGCTAATCTAAATGAATGCTAAACTACGAGCAGGACAACTCTCGATTATAGCAACTGCCCTGTCGGCTACTAAAAAGGTAAGTGCCGCTCGAATGGGGCCATGTGCATCGTGTCATTTCGTTTCGTGTACGCCATGTGACAGAAGTGTCAAATAGACATTAGCCCCCTGAACTCAAAACCGAACGCAGCCGCACACGGAGCGCGGCATGTTGATTTTACTCCCAAGCGGGGTAACCGCTGTCGAGTAGCAACGTAACTAATATTTACGACGCCGTGTACGTGTTTGTGTTTTACCTGACCGTGCTACCGACACCGCTCCACATAAACAGGAGCTGGCGAGAAAGAAAGATAGAGGGAAAGGGATCGAGGGAAGATAAGGTATGAGGGCCTTCGGCTGTGTGGGAATGTAATCTTGGCTCGGAGGAGGAACCTGCTCCAACAGCAGACATAACACGCGCGTGCACGTGCGCACGGTTCGGCCTGTTTTCCCCTCACAAGGCAGACATGATGACGGTGGGTGTGTCTGAGCGAGCAGACAGACTACGAGGTTAATGTCGCGGCGGCGTGTATTCAAACTTCTCTTGTTCCAGACCGTTAGCGCGGTCGCTCGCTTCGCGACAGAGTGGGCCTTGTTTGGTTAAGACCGGGCCCTGCTGCTGGTGGGTTCGCACCAGGTCAGGGTTGATGTCATTTACCTAAAACCACATGGATCCGCTTGTGTGTGCGTGTGTGTAATGTGACCCAAGGGTGTGGCTTGAGGTAAAAAAAAAAAAAAAAAAAAAAAAAAAGAGTGAGCGGGAAATCAAAATGGAGGGAAAAGTGAAAATAACTACCAGCGGAAAGAAAATGGGTGATGAGAGCATGCTTGCTTCAAATGACCCATTTCATTATTCTTTCTATATGAAAGTGAGAAAAATCATTAGGTAATACGTTTTGGTCATGACATTAACATAAAGTCTCACATAATTACCTAAATGATGTGGTTGCAGGTAATTACAACACTTCACCCATCAGGTTTAGCACACCTCTCATTACTATTTCTCCTTTTGTATGAGAACGAGTACACTTCAGGACAGAAAACAGACCCATCAGGGTAAATTGTGTATTAACTCTTTGACCGCCAAAAACGTATAATAACGATGAGTAAAATCGTGATGTATGCCGCCATAAACGTAAAATGACGTCAACTACGTATTTTTTTATTTTATCTATTTTTTTTAAATCAAACAAAATTGAAATGCTGGCTGGTCAATGTGTTGTGGAATCAAAAACATCTACTAACTATGGCCAGCAGATGGCAGCATTGTATCTCTTTTCAATTGGCTGCCGGTGTATGGAATTACAATGAAACATGACGGACACAAACATGAAACAATAACAGCAAAATTGTGATATTCCGATATTAAAACTGCCACAATACTAGTATATTGTCGTCATCATGTCACAATATTAAAAGCAGCACCATCTGTTACAAAAAAAAAAAAAAAAGCCAAGTTGATTTCCATTTGATGGCTATTTTGTCACTTTAATTTTCATACGGCATGTTTTTGGCCCTTCTATGTTTGAGTATGAGCTATTTTTTTTTTTTTTTTTTTTTTTACAATATTGTGACTTTTTTTGTATCGCCAACCTCCCCACAATAGCATGATAATTATCGTATTGTAACCTTCATATCGTAATATCGTATCGTGATGTTTTGATATTGTTACATTCCTAATATATATATACATATATATATATGTATATATATGTATACACACACACATTTATTTTTTTTAATCTTTTAATCAATCTTAATCTAACTTGTCATACTGAGACAAAACTAGCCAATCAGATGCATACGGCTGCAATCACCAGCGTGTCGACGTGACCGTTCCAATCGGGTCATCCGGTAAGTCGATCTTCTCTCTCGTTTTGATTGATTGCGCATTTGAAAAAATACGACGAACCGGTAACTTTTCGTGTTTGGCAATACTCCATCGTGAAGAAGTCATGGTAGCAATATAGCTGCTTTGGTGTACTGGCGTTCACATAGATATGCGAAGGTATGGAGGGAGGAGTCAAGGTAAATTCAAATCTCAAAGACCGCATACTCAACCTTAAAGTCTCCTGTAAAATATCTTGATAAATTTCAATTTGTTTTTTATGTTAACTCATATGCTCCCAATAACATGTAAATACGTTTTTTTTTATGTTTTAAGTGTCCCAAAGACGGATTTATACTTTTTTTTTTTTTTTTTTTTTTTTTTTTAAATGCTAGAGCATACAGAAGGCTTTGATGCAGCCTCTCAACTGCAAAGAATGGTTGCAGAAATGGTAGTTATTACACAAACGGCCAGCCGGTGGCAGCAGAGCAAAGGAGATCAACCAGGGCCATGTAGAAAAAAAAACCCTAAATTACTTAGAATTTTAAATAAATTTGTGAAAACTGATGAAACTTAGCTCTCTTCTAATGCTAATTGCTAATGCTAATTTTATGGCAATTGAACACAATATTCTGTGGGCCTTGAAAAATCAGTCAAAATCCAGTAAAACAGCCGGGAGCGAACGGGATTGCTTCTGTGAAAATGGCTGGGAGTGAATGAGTTAATGAGTTAAGTATGCGTCCAAGGCCTGAGATAGCAAAGCATTCCCCAACAACTCCACCTTGGTTTCATCTGTCAAATTTTTCTGGTAGTGCTGTGGAACATTCAGAGGCTTTTGTGAACTTTTTATTGGACAACAGTAGCTTCCTCCATGGTGGTTTCAATGAAAACCATTGTTGTTTAATGTGTGACTTATTGTAGATTTGTCAACAAAGTTGTTAGCGTGTACCAGAAATTTCTGTAAGTCATTAGCCAACACGCTAGGGTTTTTCCTCATGCATTCGGCACTGTGTTCTTGCAGTAATATTGATGGCCACTCCAAGGGAGAGTAGCAAAAAATGCTTAACTTTCTTTATTTAAAAACAATTGACTTCAGGTTGGCTGACTCCAATTCGTACTTGGAGAAGGCCATAGTCTCGGGGTTCACATATTTTTTCCATGGCGCACTGTGACTGTTCACATGCTGTGTTCAGTAAACATTAAAACATATAAATGTCTGTTGGTATGACCAAGACGAAGAAGATCAGGTCACATTTTATAAATAGAGATACTTCCAAAGGGTTCAGATACTTTTCTGGATTTTATTTGCGAAAATAAACAGTGGAATCTCTAAAGTTGAATGTGGGGCAGTGAAAGAAAGTTAATACATCGGTTACAGGAAGCGCCAAAATCTATTCCTGGCGGCCTGCCACAGATGTGGGAGAAACTGAGGCTGTCATGACTTATTTCGCCGATCCAATCAATGACGGCAAATTAAGAGGTTACAGCCGATCACGAAATTTGCATAAAAATAAAAATAAATATCGCTGATTAGATGAGTGGAAAGTCGACTCTCGTGACATTGGATGGAACTCCGATTGCAACATTTTCTTTTGCAAATGCAGCAAAAAAATTAACCTGAAATCAGTCCGTCAATATCCAAACATTCATCCTGTGTCTGATGTGTTTGATTTGTTCCACCGTCATGCCCACTGCAGGAGCCCTCACTTTTCAGTTGCGAGTGTTACAATTTGCAAGGATCGCACTTAACCTTTCGCTCAGGAGTTAATCATTAAAAAGTTACAAGCTAACTTTAGAATCAGGGGGTCCAGCCAGCCATTATCCTTCTCTAAATATTTACACCTCTTCCACGTCGCTGAGCTGCCTGCGCCGCACCAAACAGATACACACACAGCAGCAGGGAAAGCAGTTTGCGGGCTAATTTGCACACACAGCAAGGCCTAGTTGAACATATTGATTATCTGATTTGAAGGAGATAACTTAATGTCATGAAAATCTCTTAAAAAAAAAAAAAAATGCAATTTGTCTTACCTAGTGTGTTATACAGTAAACTAGTGCCTGACCGATTCATCTTCGGCCAATTGGGCCAAATTCCCCAAAATGTTAAAATGTTATACTGTAGTAGAAGAAAACAGAAGTTTCCGACGGTGCGAAAGTACCTTGAATGCACCATTTTGCTTGTGTAGCGTTAGCAACGAGCGAGTGTGTAGCAATGTGTGATTCTGTTGTCGCTAAGCGTCCTTTAAGCTGTTTAATGACACCCCAGTTGATGTTACCTGTAAAACTAAACACATGGCAGTAAAAATTACTTCTAATGTATATTTAAATACAAAACATGCTTCGTTTTTAAAACATCGCGAGCCTCATGCTAACACTAAAGTAAATGGCGGATCCCATTCAAATGCTAAAGGAATGTTAGCATCGACTTCAGGAGTGTTTTTCCTTCAATTAACAAATATTCACACATAAATGCTGTGGGAACACATACCCGTCGGTAAAATAACACTGCACAAAGGCATAAATTCTTCCCAATCTGTGAAAAATGTGTTATTTTAATAGAATTCAATCGCATTATATATACATTTTTTTTAAATAATCAGCAGATTACCGTATTTTCCGCACTATAAGGCGTACCGCATTATAAGGCGCACCTTCAATGAATGACATATTTTAAAACTTTTTCCATATATAAAGCGCTACAGTAGAGGCTGGGATTACGTTATGCATCCATTAGATGATGCTGCGCTAAAGGGAATGTCAACAAAACAGTCAGATAGGTCAGTCAAACTTTATTAATAGATTACAAACCAGCTTTCTGACAACTCCAAAATGAATAAACAGCTGTTTTATTATTTTCTCTGAGGTAAAGTATTACTATTAGCTAGCGATCCAAGATGGCGGGATCTTCTGCGCATGCGCGTCACCGATCGTGCAGGGTCACCGATAGCGTCTTGACAGCGAGACCTGTTGCGGCTCAATATTGATCCATATATAAGGCGCACTGGATTATAAGGCGCATGGTCAGCTTTTCAAAAAATTGAAGGCTTTTAGGTGCGCCTTATAGTGCGGAAAATACGGTAATCGGTAATCAGTATTTTGTTGTTGTTTTTTGTCAAAAATCGGTATTTGCATCGGTCCCAAAAAATGCATATCGGGTCAGGCCCTAGTGTAAACACTGTTCCCAAATTCCTTACTGGACAGACAAGTGTCTGTGTGGCACGAAAAAAAAAAAAGAAAAAAAAGAGGCCAGCGAGAGAGCGACACAGACTGCTGGCGAAAAAACTGGGTTTGGGTGTGACCTATTCAGCTATGCACTGATGATCATGTGAGACCTGTTCTAATTATATACTCTCCAGAAGAAGGTCGATCGTCACTCACATGCGGCAAGGGTGAGCACATGCATATCCAAGAGGCTGCAGGACAGTGAAGAAAGGGGCGGGGTCAGGCCACGGCATAATGGCGGCGACGAGCGACATGGAGAAATGTTACCATGTGTGTTGATTGTTTTTACTCAAGTGTTAACCTGTGACAAACACATCTAGAGACTTGATACCTAAATTCTGTCATCCTGTTTCCACTGTGGTTTTTTTTTTCAAGATTTGCTATGTTTTATTCCAAGTGGGAAAAGATAGGTCACACATTCGGGGGGAAAAATAAAAAATAAAAAATAAAAAATAAAAAATAAAAGACAGCCATCTGCATTAAAATACAAGACCCTAGTGGAAAATCAGTCCAAGTATCAGCCTGAGTACCAAAATGGGCCTTTTAGTTCACTCGAACAACTCCTGTATGTTTTGCCAGTTACACTTTTCCGGTCGGTAGCCGATTCTGTCAGCAAGATGACAATCTAAACACATGTTCTCGTATCGAGAGGTTTCAGCCTGCGCGTTGCTGCTGCGTCAGTGAAAGTCGACACTGTATTGAACGCAGGGATCACGGCATTCAGACACATGAGGGTCATCTGTGCATGCTTTCGTGGCACTTCCATTTCCAAAGTGGTCAAATCTAGTTCCTCTTACCTACAGAAAGGATTTTGCATTGACCATTGTTTTAGAGCAGTGGTGTCCAAACTACGGTCCGGGGGGCCATTTGCGGCCCGCCGTCCACTTTTCAGTGGCCCGCGACATATGCTAAAAATGGCATTTGACTCAGTTCAAAATAAAATCAACAAAACAAAAATGTTTGGAGATGGTCAAAGTAAGAATGTGGGTATCGAAAAACGGGCGCCTTTAAAGGTTATTTTAGTTAACTAAAACTAATGAAAAAACTAATACTAAAATTAAAAAAATATTGTTAGCAAAATAAAATAAAAACGAAAATGTTTTAAAAAAACGAAAACTAACTGAAACTACATTTTCTGTTTACAAAACTAACTAAAACTAACTATGATTCTAGCAAACGTCCTTCGTTTTAGTCTTTGGTAATTAATTTAATGCATGAGCCTTTGGGGATGATTTTAAATGTGATTTTTAGTAGATTTATTTTGATAAAAACCAGAATAATGACGTTTGAAAGTATGTCACACAGAAGTGATGTCATCTGGCAGCAGCCAATAGAAAAGCACCTTCAGATGACGTCGCTCCCATGGTGTTTTTTTTAAATATTGCGCACAAGTAATACACTTTTTTTTTTTAACTAATACTGAAACTAACAAACTAAACTAAAACTAAGCTTTTTTTTTTTTAAAGAACTAAACTAATAAAAACTACCACAACCACCCTGAAAACTAATAAAAAAATAACTTCACTGAAAAATTCCAAAACTTTCATTACCCTTCTGTCATATTACAAATAAATTGGTTTATATACTGTAGCATCATTCTAAATATGCAAAAGCACAAATAAATTATTTGTACAATTTTTAGGACTAAACACAATTTCTCTTCATAACATTATGTGGTGTAGGCGTCCTTCTGATTTTCTGTATGTGGGCCTCAAATGAAAAAGTTTGGACATCCCTGTTTTAGACTATGAATTGTTTTTCATTCAATTTTGATTTGTTTTTTGTTGCGCATACAGATGAGTTTGTCATTATTATGCTCAAAATGTTCTGCTCACTGCTTGTCCTGCTGTTCCAAAATAGGCTTTGGAATACATTTCCATGTTGTATATCGTTTCATCATATTCTCCAGGCAGTCGTTTACAGCATTTAGATGGGAATGATAACAGTGCAGTCGTTTAGTGCAAGATGGAAATGAACAGTACAGTGTTCCCTCACCATTTTGCGGTTCAGTTATCACGGCTTCTTTCTGTTGCGGGGTTTTCATTTGTGACCTTAACTTCCTCTACAGCAGGTTTACCTTGCTATTTTGCGGGTTTGCTTGGTCATTAAATTACTTGGAAGTCAAAACGAATGGCAACAGTTTTTGGAGGGGAATTTTGTTTTACATAAAACAAGACCATGAACATTAAAGCTTGTCACCATCAAAATCCCCATTTCTTCATCGTGGGTGCATTCAGAAATACGATCCGAGCGCACTGCTTCACCCAGACCGTTCGGGAACTCAGAACGTTGTTCAGATTTGCTGTTCGGTTATTCAGAGTGCCCAAAGAAACGGAGTAACGGAATCCGGTATATGTACATGAGGATGAAATGTCCGTTTAATTTCTACACCAAAGTTTTTTTTTCTTAGTTTAAAGTGGCCTACCTTAACTAGAATCCAGCACCCTGGTGGGTTAATGCATCATTTGGTGCAGTAAATTCGACCGTTCTTTTTCATCTTCTATTTAATAGTTCTACGGGTATTTACAGCACTGGTATTTATTCTTCATTTTGTATTTTCAAAGTTCAATTTATGAACTATAAAGTGTTTAGAATGATGGAAATTGCTTATTAGATTTGGAAATCAAATCTTAGTTTTAGTTAGTTTTACTATTAGTTTTAAGTTTTTGTTTTTTAAATGTGTATTACTTGTGGGCAATACTTAAAAAAAACACCATGGGTGCGACATCATCTGAAGGTGCTTTTCTACTGGCTGCTGCTAGATGACGTCACTTCTGTGTGACACTTTTAACGTCCTTATTCCGGTTCATATCAAATTAAATCTACTTAAAATCGCATTTAAAATCATCCCCAAAGGCTCATGCATTAAATTAATTACCGAAGATTGAAACAAAGGACATTGTTGCTATAATTATAGTTAGGTTTAGCTAGTTTTGTAAACATTAACTCCCAGCCATTTTCACAGAAACAATCCCGTTCGCTCCCGGCTGTTTTACTGGATTTTGACTGATTTTGCAAGGCCCACAGAATATTGTGTTTTATTGCTATAAAAGCATGGAACCTAGCAAAAGAAAGATTAAAGTCTCTTCTTTCATCAGGAATATTAAAAAAGTACGTTTCTATCCATTTCGGTTTTGCAGCAATTAGCATGAGAAGAGAGCTAAGTTTAATCAGTTTTCACAAATCTATTTAAAATTGTAAGTAATTGAGCTTTTTTTTCTACATGCCCCTGGTTGATCTCCTTTGCTCTGCTGCCACCGGCTGGCTGTTTGTGTAATAACTACCATTTCTGCAACCGCTCTTTGCAGTTGAGAGGCAGCATCAAAGCCTTCTGTACGCTCAAGCAATTAAAAAAAACCAAAACAAAACAAAAAAAAGTATAAATACGTCTTTGGGACACTTAAAACATAAAAAAAAATGTATTTTCACGTTATTGGGAGCAAATTAGTTAATTTATTGTTTTAACTGTTTTTGTTTTTATATGCCTGATTTTTACTTTATTTACATCACTTTATATGCAGCTTTGGTTGTTTTTAAAAGCGCTGTATAAATAAAGTTGTTTTTCATGGAGAAATCAGACAAGCCCAAGCCCACCTGACTTCTTCTCACGAGTTTATCATTTTGATACACACATGATGTAATCTGGGAAGAGCTCGGCGCATGTCCGACAAAGTCCCTCTGACCACATCTGGCTGTGCACATGGTCTTCTTTCTTCTGTCCTCATGCTAACCCTGCCCTGTTCGCTTACTGCCATGAGTCACCACCGTCTGTAGGGAAGGACGCAAACTCAGACCACATATGTGCGTTTCCATGACCCTTTTTCGCAAAAATAAAAGCGATATTGTACTATTTTGATAAAGTACAATTTCGAATTGTCGGGTGTTTCCATTGAAGAGAGTTTCACTTCTGAGACGCAATTCTCGGAATGTCCCGTCTCGCGAGACCTCGCTGTTTTGTAGGAGGTGCTCATGATGTTTACGGTAGACGGACGCCAGGTGTAGTTATATTACTTTGAAAAAAAAAACAACTCACCCCTCATCGGGCGGTTTGGGGCATTTAGTGTTGGTGTTGTTGTGTGTTTCCCTCGGCAGTCGGCAAGCAGTTCCGACACGAAAGCGAGTGGCACCGTACTTCCTACTTCCTGTAATCCTAAAATGTTGTTCCCATGCAGAGGCTGGGTAAAAGGCGGGTTACAAATTGATAAAAGTTTCTGATGTTTTCTGCTAAATGAACCAGACATGGCAGGACAGGATTTCAAGCTCTCCTCTCCTTCAACTTCTCGAAGGAGACTCGCTCGATTACACCTCTCTCACTTTTGCGCTCATGACGTGCAGTAGCCGATACAAATCACTTCAGCATGTAGGGGTGTGAATTGCCTAGTACCTGACGATTCGATTCGTATCACGATTCACAGGTCACGATTCGATTCGATACCGATTAATCCCGATATGAATGGTCACGATTCGATACCGATTAATCCCGATACGAATTTATAAGTCAATTGTTGCGATTTTTTTTCATTCATATTTAGAAAATACTAATCAGTAAGCTTGTAGAGTGTAAGATTTATATGAAAATGTATTATTTATTTATCTGAAATTTCAGTCTTATAGAGGTTGTAATCTGTTTCATGTTTGAACAGCATTAAAATAAAAATATTAAGGCTTAATGTGCCGTTCATATAACATTCTTCCATGCTCAAGGTGTGAATCCTAAAAAAAAAAAATAATAAAAAAAAATCGATTCTGCCGATTATTGAATCGATTCGAGAATCGCGCGATGTAGTATCGCGATATATCGCCGAATCGATTTTTTTTTAACACCCCTATCAGCATGTAAAACTAAAATACAAAACCCGAAATTAATCATTCTCAAAACAAATAGTAATTGCAAGTTTAATAAAAATACACATAAACAACGTGTTACATTCCTTTCCTGTGTGACCGGGTGGGTGTCACATTACTACTAATGCGCAAAAAGTGTTTCCATTACACTTTTGCGAAATACTTCTTTTTCGATACGTCTCAAAAACCACCTCATGAGAGCGCAAAAACGTTTTTGCGATATTTGAGTTTTTTCGCAAATCCGGTGTTTCCATTATCAGCTTACTTTTGCGATACATGCCTTTTGCGCAAAACTGAAGGTAATGGAAACGCACCTAAACAAGTGGGTCAAAAGTGAGAGGTGAGGCCCGCTCATGTTTGGAGATTGGAGCCCTGATCAAATGTGTGAAAGACGCAGGAGGTGCTGTTGCCTAAAAAGTAAATGCATATACAGTTCAGTAGTATACGTTTGTATTCATAGAAGGCAAACAAACCCCCCTCTAACCGCCTCAAGACGCAGGAAGTGGTTTGTGTGCAACATGATGGCGCTATCGCCTCACTTCTCCCTCGTCGTTCAGACATGTGGCTCGAAGGGCATCCCAGTTGGTATGTGACAATCTTTTTCATGTGCTTCCACACAGCACCAGTTTGTGTCGATGCTCGACATTCACGCAAGAGTGTTTAGTGTAATCACACAGCAACCAGTCGAGTGCCACAAAACGTCTCGCCTCTTCTCCCCACCCCTCTGGGCTCTTCGTCACGTGCTCCCATCACCTGACCAGAAATGGGCGGAGCAAAGGGGAGAGCACATGCTGGGACCAGATGGTGCGCTCTGCACTGGCCGTTAAAAAAAAAAAAAAAAAAAGACTATTTGTAGCTTGTGACTTGATGTCTGCCTGCCACGCGGCATGCGCTCACCGTCTTATCAATGGCCGTTATCGTGCAACGTCTGGCCCTCTCAAACACGCCACCCGCTTCTTTCGGTGTCTTACCTTGAGTGAGTCGAAGCAAGCGATGACCCGTCCGTTTTCCACCTGGCAGCTCTTGGCCGGGTGAGCGAACTTGCACTCCTGGTCCGAGCGGGAGCACGTGCCCCTCTGGTACTCCCTGCACACCTCCAGCGTCAGCCACTTTGTGTCGCGGATCTGTGCTATGTTCATCGCCATGGCGACGCACAAAAACTAGCTCCCAGCTGAGATCGGTTCGGTTGGTGAAAAAGTACCGCTCTGGGTTTTAATCCACGATTTATGTTTGCGTGTTTACGCTGATATCGCCTGCGAGGTTGAGATGACAATTAAAATAAAATAAAAAAAAATAAAAAAGGTTTCCTATCGACTGAGAAGCGTCCAGGGTGAAATGTTGCAGGACGAAGTAAGGCTGTGAATGTTATTGCGCCATCTTCCCAATCAAGTACGTTGATTTAATCCAGGAGGCAGCCTGCCTGAACGTTCACTCTTATTGCTCACTGACTCTTCTTTTCTGGAACATTCACGAGCCAAAGTGGCATCGGAGAGAAAGCCCTCTGGTTAAGATGCAGTGAAGCAGGCAACAAAGGTGATAGTCTGGGTGTAGTCTGCTTGGGGGCGGGGTGGGGGGGGGTATTAAGGACACTGAAGTACCGTGTGGAGGCTTAGAGGGTCCAAGGCGAAGGTAAATAAAGGCAAGGTGTGCGATGCTCTGCGCGGGCCTTGTGGTGGATCGGGGTTGCTGGGCTGTCAGGCGAGGCTTAGCGGAGGCTGCGGCCCACTTGGGAGGGTGGGGGGATGGCGATGACGGCGGATGGACGAACGGGTCGGAGCGCAGTCAGAGGAGGGTGCGGCCACCTTGCCTTGCGCTATGGCAGCAAGCGAGCGAGGCAGGAGGGGCGGGGAGGAGAGAGTGCTTCAGCGGTAGAAGCAGGTCAAAGCTGCGGCACACATCAGCAAAGGCACTTCCTCTGGGGAGAGAGAGAGAGAAGAAAAATGAGAACTTGGCCTGATGATACAGGTCTGAAAAGGTTTTTGGTTTTTGTCATTCTTTGGGATCAAGTTGTGACCTTTTGTTTTAAGTCAGGGTGTTAGGCGATTACAATTCTTAATCGTAATTAATCGCATGACTTCAAGAGTTAACTCGCGATTATTCACAAATTAAAATCTGTTCTACATGTACAACAAACTGTACAATACGTTTCAATACTCTTGTTAACATAAAAGTGGAAAAAAATTTAAATCGGAATATAGATGCATCCTTTTGTCATTGATACACTAATTTCCAAATAAAACATAAAATTGAGTTAAAGTTTGATATTGTGATATTGATTTGTGTTGAGGTCATTTTTCTGCCACTAGATGCCATAATTAAATTGTAATACGTGACAGCCCAATGTATTTTTCTTTTCCTATTAACTCATTCACTCCCAGCCATTTTGACAGAAGCAATCACGTTCGATCCCGGCTGTTTTACTGGATTTTGACTGATTTTGCAAGGCCCACAGAATATTGTGTTCAATTACTATAAAAGCATGGAACCTATCAAAAGAAAGATTAAAGTCTCTTCTTTCATCAGGAAAAAAAAGTATGTTTCTATCTGTTTCCGTTTTGCAGCAATTAGCATTAGAAGCTAAGTTTCATCAGTTTTCACAAATCTATTTAAAATTTTAAGTAATTTAGCTTTTTTTTAAATGGCCCTGGTTGATCTCCTTTGCTCTGCTGCCACCTGCTGGCCGTTTGTGTAATAATTACCATTTCTGAAACCGTTCTTTGCAGTTGACAGGCTGCATCAAAGCCTTCTGTATGCTCTAGCATAAAACAACAACAACAACAAAACGTATAAATACGTCTTTGGGACACTTACAACATTAAAAAAGAAAGTATTTACACGTTATTGGGAGCAAATGAGCTAAGACCTATATAAACTTTAGCATGAAATAATGTGAAATTCTGCACATTTTTAAAATTGTAAAATACAACTTGACCCCAGTCACCACAAATATATGCATTATTATTAAACTTATTACTGCAAAATTTTGATGTGGGGTACAGGCTTTCCAACACTCGAAAAACAGTTGTGTCAAAAGTAACCCAATTATGGATCAAAAATGGACCGATCCACTTTATGGGTCAATTTGACCTAAATTTCTGTTTTTTATTAAAATATAAAATGACCAAATTTTTTGACCCAAGTGACGGATTTGACCAATATTTATGAGTTGTTTTGTTTTGCAGTGAAATACCCATTTCTTGACTCAAAGTGGGGTCCAAATCGACCCAAGTAGAGGAATCGTCCATTTTTGACCCATAGTTAGTGAGTGAAGTAAGGGACGGTCATTAATCGTGCATTAAGGAAATTAGTGACGTTAAAGTAACTTGAAATTAACTCACTCATTTTGACACCCCTAGTTTTAAGTCAACTAAAGTATGCAACTGTGGTTATGAAGCATGTGTAAAAATGTCAGAAATGCGTCGGTTGTCAGCTAGACAAATAAAACGTTCACCCGCCCACTGCTCTAAACACACATGGTGCGCACACGCTCATCACGCCACGGCGCACACAAACACACACTCGCTCAACGCATTGGCGCGTACAAAGCAGCCATTCAACTTTCCACCACGTCGACGCCGTGAAATGAGATTTAAAAAAAAAAAACCTGTATCACTTACAGTGGCGCGAAGCAAAGCTGGTCATTGCAAATATGTCTGAAGATGAAAGAGGGGAAGAGAGTGAAAGAAAAAGGGAAGTTGAGGCAGGGCGCGAGGGGGAAGAGGTTAGTCATTTCCCTCCTTGCGAAGCTCCGCGAGAGTGTGGGCCAATGGGAGCTAGCAGAGTTGCAGCAACATTCTGGGCTGAGCGCCAGGTGAGAGGAGGCGGAGCCAGGAGAAGGCTGACCTGTCTGCTGCCAGAGTGAAAAAACAAAAAAGTCAAACTGTTTTCTCCTATGCTTTTTAGCATAAAGTATTTTGGTCATTAAAGATCACGTAGATGTGTTTATGGTCATGTTTGGTAATATCATAACAATAATAAAGAATGTTTTTTTTTTCTTTATCGTTCGCAACATACCTTCCAGCTGTGTGGAATTTGAATGGTTAGGCTCCCGAGGGATGATTCTGCTCTTATCAAAAAGTTGTGTGTGTGTGTGTGGGGGGGGGTAAGTCACCACACCCTGTATAGGGAAATCATTTTTCCTAGAACAGCGTGTGCACTTTCAGCAATGCTAGGAAGTGCGAATATTACGGCACTGCAGCACTGCAACGTGCTGTAACAGAGCCCTGCACCAGTGCAGCCCAGGTCACGATGACCAAGCATCATGCTTAGACGCGTTTCAAAACGTAGGGAGAGCGACGTCGCGGCTCGCTTTGACATTGGATGGCACCTTGATAAGCAAATGTAGCCTCGTCGCTATGGGTGACCTTTGAATTGCGGGCATTATCTACTGTAAATACAAACGCTGCACTGCACCCAACGTGCACTGCATGCACACTTGCACTAAAAAAAATAAATCAATCAATCATACAACTTTGAGCAGTGTTTTCCAAACTTTTACACATAAGGTATATATTTTATATTAGAAAAATCTCTTGGCCCAAAACCAAACAAAAATGTCACAAAAGTGTTGTGTATATACAGAAAGAAAAAATGCTTGCTCATGTGCGAAATGTGAATTTTTTTTAGTTGAACATAAAGCTATTATTCTGTTGTATGAATGCCAACTGGTAGATTGTCCCATCTGCCATCTCGTGGAAGAGCATTTCATTGTTCTGCCAGTCACTATGCATTGCTGGTATAGATACTGTATATGAACAATGATGCATTATTTGCCTGAAATAATTTCCAGAATCAGACTTGTTGGCCAAGCATGTAAAAACACATAAGCAATTCATCTTCACAGTCACAACCCATCTAAGAAATGTGAAAAATGACAATGACCAATAGAGGGAGACAGGAGGGGAAGCCTGGCGGTTCGCTACATAGCGCGCCAAGTTTCTTCGATGGAAAAAAAAAGGAGCCGTGTGGACAGAGGGTGGGAAAAAAAAAAAAGGCCCAATCTGTATTCCGTTAAAAGGGAGCACAGTATGGACCTGGAAAAAAAATGGATCTAAAGCCACTTTTGTGTAAGTCATCATCGGATCCAAGATAGACCAGTCACTACCTCAAAATCAGCATATACTCTGTTTTACCTCCCTGTGCGAAATGTGGATATTTTTCAGTCTCACAATACCATATTTTGGATTTTCAGCCACTGTTGTTCATGCAACTATTTGTCAGTCTGCATGTCAATTAATTATAGCAGCACCACTAATTGGTGTCACTCTGCGTGTATTTCAATTATTAAAAAATCGGTACAGCAGTGAAACAAATTGCAAACCCTGGATTTTGAAAGATGGTTATTTTAAAGCAACAACACACAGCTTTGTGATCAAGAAAAACTTTTAAGGTTTGTGAGGTGTGGCGGGTACATCCCTAAAGCACACTTTTTTTTTTTTTTTTTTTTAAACAAACTACAGTGCCTTACAAGTTTGTTTTAAATATGCCAAACATATATTAAATACATAAAATTTTGAGCCCTCTATTTCAAGAGTATAATATTTTTCCCCTCATTAAAACCCTGATGTATATGATCTGACACATGTATTGCACAGATACTCCATTAGAGAGCAGTATCACCCAGCTGAAGGCTTTCTAGCGACCTTGCAAGCTTGCCACAATTGATAAAGGAGAAACACCTCCACTTATTAATAGTGGGAAATGTCCGTTCTGATTTTTGTAAATACCAATAATTTTTATGTCTGTTTATTATTATATTTTTGACAGTTATTAATGTACGAATTTAAAGCACTGTGGCCAGATGTATCAAATATGACACAAATCAAAAGTCATATGTGGAAGTTGATTTATTTATTTTTTTATTGTTTTGTTTGTTCAAAAGGACCAATAAATACTCTACAAAGCATCTGAATTTTCTCTCATATTCCATAGTTCAGACTTTTAAACTGGCTATAGAGGAAAAAAACTAAAATAAAAGTAGAACTAAAAAGGAGACAATCATATCTTTTAATCAGGTTGCCTTAACAATTTTTGACAACTGCCATGCTAAATGCTATCTTAGAAAAAAAATTAGACTATCAAGATATCTAATGTATGTATTCCTTACTGTAGCGCAAGGCTATATATTCATACACCTACAATACGATGCAAGCACACTTTGCCATTAGTTGAGTTCCGATTAACACGGACAAACATCTTTCGCTACAGCTGTACAACTAATGAGGTGGAGTGGATCCATCACTTGCAACGTTGTTAACATTGATGGCGCCATGCGCTCGCCCAGTCGAATCAAAGGCGGTAATAGCTGAATGCATGAAGAGATGCCAATCCCCCCCCGAATTTTGTGATTTCTGTGTAAGAGAGCGAGGCTGTAGCACTCTTGAAGTAATCCTCATAATGAGCGCTCGATATGATCCATCATGCCTGAACATGGATATCCTTCCCTTATTGATTGCATCATCTTTTACCAGTAGGCCTAGCCCTTTGGCTAATTTGTTCAAATCGTCTCGTGTTTCTCTTGTCACAGAGATACTTTTTCCAGATTAATTCATGTTGTTTTCATAATTGATCCGGCACTGAGGTCAATCACGCTATGGATAAAGGCATGCGGTGTCAGTTCGAGTCCAAGGTCTTAGAAGCTGGTGCAAGGTCATGAGGGAAGATGGTGAACTTTTGGAACACATTATAGAGCAGGGGTGCCCAAACTACGGCCCGGGGGCCATTTGCGGCCCGCCGTCCATTTTTTTACTGGCCCGCGACATATGCTAAAAATGTTTGGAGATGGTCAAAGTAAGAAGGGAGGGTGTAGAAAAACACAGGTGCTCTTCAAGGTTATTTTAGTGAACTAAAACTAATGAAATAACTGAAACTAAAATTAAAAAAAACAATTTCGTTAACAAATAAAATAAATGCTTTTTTAAAAAAAATGAAAACTATCTGAAATTACGTTTTATGTTTGGAAAAATAACTAAAACTATAATTATAGCAAAAATGTACTTCGGTTTAGTCTTTGGTGTGATTTTTAGTAGATTTATTTTGAATAATGACGTTTGAAAGTATGTCCCTGAAAGTATGTGACGTAATCTAGCAACAGCCAGTAGAAAAGCACCTTCAAATGACATTGGTCCCATGATGTTTTTTAAATATTGCACACAAGTAATACATATAAAAACTAATACTAATAGTGAAACTAACTAAAACTAAGCATTTATTACAGAACTAAAACTAATACAAACTAACAGAACCACCCTGAAAACTAATAAAAACTAACTAAAATTAAAAATTCCAAAGCTATAATAACCCTATTGCCATATTACAAATAAATTGGTTTATATACTGTAGCATTCTTCTAAATATGCAAAAGCACAAATAAATTATTTGTACAATTTTTAGGACTAAACACAATTTCTCTTCATAACATTGTGTGGCCCTTGCGTCCTTCTCATTTTCTCTATGTGGCCCTCAAATGAAAAAGTTTGGACACCCATGTTTGTAGAGACATTACAAGACAGCGACAAGAGGAAGTGTTTCGAACAGCAGACCATGGACGGTTTCTGACATGAAAAGTATGTCTTTCTCTTGCTTCACTTTGCCAATGAGTCACAAACGCAAGTTGTGTGTAGTTTGGTTGTGCCGGTATGCCAAGCTATGCGAGAAAGCTGCCAAAGCTTCACGCCGAGGATAAAGCACAGACGAGCACAGGCAGAAACGCAGGCACAATAAAAGTAATGTGGTTAAGACAGGCAGGTCTCGGAGTTGTCAGTATGACTAACTACTTGAGCACCGATGAGAAAACAACAGAGAGGGTGCGGTTCGCAGTTATGATAGGCCTTCCTGAAAAAGAACATTCACTATTAGTCAAGTGACACTACAGCTCGAGTCGAAGTTGAAGTTTATGCGGCATTCTGCAAAATCCACATATCTGGCTGTGTTTTGCTGCAACATCTACTATGGCAACAGAACGTACAAAATGATAGCTTCCAGCCAGCGCTTCTATTTTCAGCGTTTGACTGCAGAGGAGAAGGTTTCCTTTTGTTTGCTGCTGCCGGGTTTCGGCATACTGATAGAAGTGGAGGCAGGGTGACAGTGTGCCGAGATAGGTCATCAAAGTGGAGGACGCCAGGAGGAAACACAACACCGCAGGGCTCCAGGAGGATGCCGCCGCAGCTACTCGGAATATTAGAGCATGTCAATAACTCCCCCTCTGACCTTTACATATATGTTCGCCGCTCTGTCTCTGGAGGCTTCAACGGCGGACGGTGTAAATCGAATCCCTTAGCCGCAACTGCATATATTTTGGCACAAACTGAAATATAAAAAGTAAAATGGAAGTACAGCTGAATCAGCTATACTTAAAGTAAATTTATTTTAAATAATAATAATAATTAAAAAATGCATTTATTGTGCAGCTTTTAACTGCCAAAACTAAACTTTAGCACTGTAGTGAAAATAAACACAACCAACATTGATGATATAACTACTGTTAAATCCTGTGGAAAAAATATGCACACATCTATAACATGCCCCTGCCCAAAATCACTCTTAAAAAGTGTGGGGTTTTTTGTTTGTACTTATGTTTAATATGATCCCCTGGTTTGCTGGTATCCTTTCTTATTAGAGTGAATAATAAGAATGAATAAAAATTCTAAAGTGTAAATGTTTTGAAATCCAGGTTAAAAACTATGCCCTTTTTTCCCATACCTACAATTAAGGTCTTTGATATTTTACTTCATTTTGTTTATTTATTTAAACCTAAAATCTTGTTCTTGCCCTGTATGCGCTTATAGTAAATTTTGTAAGCTTGTATTTCTTGACTGTTCTTTTAAATCTGTATTTTTGTAACTGCTTTTAAATGTACTTTTAATTACAGTTTGTGAAGCATATCGAGTTACATTGTGTATGAAATGTGCTATAAATCAGTGATTCTATTTTATTTATTTATTTATTTATTTATAACCCCTAGGTACTGACAAAAATCTAAACAATGGGATGAGTTTTTTTTTTAAATTTCTTGTTATCCCTTTATAATACCACCCTCAATTTGATTTAAATATAAATATATAAATAAATAAATAAATAAATAAATAACTTTTACTTTTTACTTTTATCTGCTGTAACAGCTTCAGCCTGACTTCTGTTAAAAGCCCAAAAATAAATAAATAAATAAATAAATAAATAAATAAATAAATAGTAAATAAATAAATACCACCATTTTGGTAATATACATTTCATGCTATCTTAGCAGCTAGCATAGCTTTTCTGCCTTGTCCTGTTACTCACTCCTCATCCTCCTTCCATGATGACCATAAATGTCAGAAGTTAAGTGTATCTTATTTGCCAAATGAAGATGAGGATTAGCGACTAGCGTACTAGCTAGTCAGCCGCAGTTCGTAGCTGGTGCGGACTCGGCGCAAGTTAGCTTAGCGCCTAGCATTCCCCGTGTAGTTCTGAAGCATCCGGGGAACGCAAGGATGCCGTGCGAGTATTTGATGTGGACGCGCCGACAACAGTGCTCCCAATGTCAGATGTGCTTGAAGCTATTTTCACAAAGAGGCAGAGATGTGATGACATCATTGGTCTGTAGAGTCAAATCTATCCCAAATTCACAACACCGTTGCTACTCTTTTCAACTCGTATATTACTTTAGCTCAGACACAATATGCCGGTTGACTGAAGCTGGAAAGGCAAAAAGCCCCTTTCTCGCCATTTTCATCATCAAGTCATAGCCATCTCACGACTATTCAGTTAACTTAGTTAGCAGAAGCGTTAAATAACGTGGTCTGGTCATCTTGGGCCAAGAGCGCACAAACAATCCCCACTTATTCTTCCGTAAGCCAACCTCTGGAGACAACGAGGCCTCTTGTTGAGCATGCACACACACTGACAAACTGTGTCCCAATGGTGTGTGTTACTTAAGTTGTCGTGAATATTAGATTGCAGTGCAAGAATGCATTTTTTGTGTGTTGGTGTGTGTTTAGGATGTCATGAAGTCAAGGGGATCTTAACGATAATGGCTGGCCTTATGACTTAATGAGAAGCTCATTGGATGGCATTTATGTCATCTGGGTCACCATGCTGAAACATCAGCAGCAGCTCGCAGGCTGATTTCCGCACAGTCGTTAGGGAGCGGTCTGATATATGTCATGTAATCATGGTTGACCATCCGCTTACTATTGTCTTACATTATACTGGTTTTAACAGGAAGCTAACGAATTTCCTCCATTTTGACAGTATGAACTATTTTTGTATTTTTTTTTTACTGCACTTTTTATAATACAGTACATGACTCATAGTAATACTGACATGATTAGTAGAAAATGAGAAAGACATTCTAACTGACTAACTATAAGTACCCACTTGCATAGTTAGGGAGAATGTAATTAGTTTTTTGAACATGTTTGTTAACCAAGCGAGACTAATAAAAATTCCTCCATCCACAACGAAATTTAATGGCTTCTTCTTTGGCCCTTGTCCCTCCCCAGAAATGTATAAATTGGATCAAGTAACATTTGGGAAACGCAACAAAAGAAACCAACAATGATAAATCATAGTGTAAGAATTCCAGGAGTTTTGTAACGTAAAAAAAACAGACACGATTAATCACTTCAAAAGTAAAAGTCAACCTGTAAAATTCAATTGGAAAATAAATAAATCACAAAGGAGGAAAAAAAAGCACAATAACATTAAAATAATGATTTATCATGGTCCATTTTTTTTTTTCAGGGGTGTGTGTACCTTCTATATTGGTTGTAAGCCCATTTCTTGCTCACGTTATCTGTATGGCTTTCATTAAGGTAATCATTTTCAGGGAGCAAAGCCAAGCTCATGGAGGTGTGATGAGTGCTTGCCTGGCCTTCTAATAACGCAGGCACAAAACATATCCAGTGGCCTGGTGAGGGAGAAAACAAACAAGGGTGGGAGCGAGAGACTAAGACTGCCTTTGCGTCACGGTGTTTGATTATTATTAGTTAGGGGGCGCAAAAAACAAAAACAAACATTTTGTCATATTTGTTAAAACTATTAAACTGTCAGTGCTACACGATGAAAAATGCTCTGAGGGATGGGGGGTGTAATCATACCTCCCGCCAACCTCCGTAAAATAAGAAACTCCTCACCACTCATTTGCCAACAACTGATTATTAGACTCTAGTGAGGATAAGTGGTTTTGAAAATGAATGGATGAATGAATGAATGAATGGTCATGAGAATAGCAAACAGAAGCAGACCGAGGGGATTCAGAAGCAATTTGAAATTAACAATTTTTCTGCTCAACCTACGTTTCTCATCATCAGGGTTTGACTTATAGTACACTGCATTACAAATAAATCATGCTACCAATGTAGCAGCAGTGGCGACTTGTTTAGAGGGATGGAACGATAAGGGCAATATCGTGATATTAAAACTGCCACGATATCGTCGTTGTCATGTTCACAATATTTAAAGGGAACACATCAAAGGTCAGGTTGATTTCCATTTGTGCAGTTCTAGCACCCTCTGGTGGCTAGTTTATTACTGCAATTTAATTTTCATTAGGGATGTTTTGGCCTTCTGTTTAAAATCTGTGCTAATTGTCAGATGAAGGAGAACGTAATACGCTTGTGAAGCGAGTCAATATGTGGAGGAACTCAATGCATGCGTGCATTAACAAGTAAGCGCCTCAATATTGTTATGAGAGAATGTAGGTGGTTTATATACATTGCTGTTATGTACAAAAGCACAGCTTTTTTAGTATGAGCTTTTTTCTTTTTTTTTTTTACAATATTGTGACCTTTTTTTAACTCTTTGACTGCCAAAAACGTTTAATGACGTATGCTAAAATCCTAATGAATGCCGCCATAAACGTTAATTGACGTTTACTTAGGTGTTTTTTTTCCCTTCTCTCTCGTCTTGTGCAGCACTGCCTGCTCAATGGGTTGTGGAATCAAAAACACCCACTAACGATGCCAGCAGATGCTCACAGTATATGAACGATGTTCACAGTATATGAAATTACAATGAAACATGACTGATATGATGAAATTGAACATTTTCAAGGATGACATGAATGATCAAAGCCTTTGTCACATTAAATCTAATTCACGGAGCGTCAATAAACAACAAAATAATATCTAAGTCGCGATTGTGCAAAAAATGTATCTTTTCAAAGTCACTCAAATGACCTATTCTCGAATGGTGATTACTAGAGAACGGAATAAGGTAGAGACATACTTTTTTATGTTTATGGAGTCGTCGCACACAATATTTTGTTTGCCTTGAAAGATGAGTGAAAATGCTCGAAATCGGCTGGAGCTGTTGGGGTTGTTTTTTGGATAATGTTTAATAATGTATTCTAAAATACTAATGAATGCCGCCAAAAACGTTAATTTACGTTTATTATGGGTTTTTTCTCAATGGGAAGCACAATGTCTAGTGCAACGCTGCCTTGTTAGTAAACAAAAAATATTGTGTTAAAGTCACTGTTGTGCAAAAAAAAATTATCTTTTCACAAAAAGCTTGTTTTTCTCTTAATATTTTTGTATTTTCGCTTATGTCACTCAAATGACCTAATTTCAAATGGTGATTACTAAAGAACGTAATAAGTTAGAAACATACTTTTTTTTTCTCATGAAAGAATGGAATCCAATCTTTCATATGGTAGCCACCATATTTATGTCATCATAACGCACAATATTCTGTTTGCTTTGAAAGATGAGTGAAAATGCTCCAAATCGGCTGGTACCGTTGGGGTTTTTTGGATAACGTTTGGCGGTCAGAGTTAAATATCACCCCCCGCCGGCCAATATCGTGATAATTATCATATTGTGACCTTCATATCGTGATATTTATATTTTCGTATCGTGATGTTTGGATATCATTACATCCCTACATGTTTACAGTCGTAATGCTAGTTTGAATGTTCATCTGGACAAAACAACACTAAGGCTACTGGCTACTTTCTCCAGAACCAGCATATGACTCAGACTGCTCTCGGGAAAACAGCTAGACTGAGGTTTACGGTCCACATCTGATTATTAGTCATGTAAATAAATATTAGAGAAGGTTAAGGGTGGAAATACTGGTGTAATGATGTGTCATGAGCAATTTGTTTGCGCTCAGCCACAAATCTCATTAGAGCGAAGGTCTCCTAGTCAGCTGATGCTGTGACATATTGTTGAAAAGTGGTCACAACACAGCAAGAACACAGAGAAAAGCCCTCGTGTAATAAAGGCTTAACCTGTCAGCGCCAATGCTGTCAAGCATATAATCCCGCCTGTACTCTATATCATGGATTCCACACATGCATGGAGAGCTGTTCAGTGAGAACAGCACGCACCTCAGCTTTCTGTTTGACTCAAATTGGGTTACTACTAGTCAAGTTTTCTGACTGCACAATTTACGAAAGATCTCTCGCTGCATTTGTGGACATACTGTACTTGCGATAGTGTGCGCATGAGCGCCACTGTCTGAGCTACCTACTGACTCCCACAAAGTCACAACAACAACAACATTCCACATCACTGCCTCAACCGCAGACACACCAAGTGGAAGCTTGGAGAGATGAGAGGGAGGAGGGCAGAAGTAATGAGCAGGGAGGGGAAGAAACGGGGGAGGAGAACGAAAGATCAATTTTTAAGCCTCGCAAGATTCGCTGATCTTATCGTGACTTTAGCAGAATCCCATGCTGATGTGACTTGGGCTGTTTCAGAGTAGGGAGACCCTTCTAGGCCCTTGCACACTCATGAGCCACACGCAGGAATTTTGAACACATTTCAGAGTGACGTAATCTCAAAAAGAAACAGAAATATACATATTTTTGCCAGGCTTTATGAGTTTGCAAATTCTATGAATATTTACCGAAGTTTATACCCTCAAAAACAGCATAATTTTTCTTTGCAAGCAGCATATCGCCAGTCTTTGGATGAAAACACTCAACGTTTGAAAAATATGTGGTAGGAGTTCATTTA
Organism: Festucalex cinctus; assembly: GCF_051991245.1. Lineage (NCBI taxonomy): Eukaryota > Metazoa > Chordata > Actinopteri > Syngnathiformes > Syngnathidae > Festucalex > Festucalex cinctus. Next base: position 10,415,053 of record NC_135411.1, on the reverse strand, counting down.
AAGCTGCACTTTGTAACAATTTGCTCAAAAATATCTTTAAAACAGCCTTTTTATTTGACCATTTATGACTGAAACATGTTTTAATTAAGTTAACACCTTAGCTGTTCATAATGGGAACTCCTGCAAGCCAATAATTTTCAGACAGGATTCAGGTTCGAATTTCCCACCCTGTGTCTGCATATGTGACATCATGTTTGCGTTGTGAAATAGGGAAAATTCTTTTTTCTGCCACAGGTGGCAGTAGTGGTTCGAAATTCAATTTTCTGCGGTCAGTAGCTTTAAAATATGACCTCTATAAAAGTCTATAAAGGGCACCCGATTGTGCTTCCTGACTCTGACTGAGAAGGACGCAACTTATCGCTCTGCGATTACTCCCTTGCGGCGCAGCTCAATAATCCACCTGCTTGAATCAAAAGTCTCCGAATGTAATCAACTGGATATCGAACTTCATGGACTTGATGAACTGAGTGAAATTTTATCATCTCTGTTGATTTTTATTTTTATTGCTTGATCTTTTGCGTCCTAGTTTTGTATGGGGGCGGGAATTTATAAGCTTTATGCTTCTTCCTGCCAGCCCTTTTTCTTTTCGGTTATTATATGTCTAAACTGTATGATGTAATGTTTGATTGTCATCAATGCTGTCCGAAAGGAAAAATGAACAAATAAATCAAATCAAATCAAAATAAATTCAAAATGGAGGACTTCCTGTTTAGTATATGACTTTTTTGTAGGTACTGGATTGTTACATATCCCTCCCAATTTTCGAAGATATAGGTTAAGCTTTGAACCAGGGTTGCTTTCAGATTCATTGGGCACTACTGCAACCAGGCAATAGCCAGATGGATATTATGTATCCATCTTATAGCTGTCCACAGTAATTTCGTCGGGAAAAGGCGGGACATTCTGTACAATAATTCGAGCTGATTGGACGATGCGACATTCTACACGTTTGTTTTAACCAATCACGGCCACGGATGAAAATTTCGTGTTTGGGGAAAAGCACGAACATCTTACCAACTAGAAATGCACGAAGCGCCTTTCGCTAGTCAACATTCAACAAGGAAACGGTGAGTAATTCTACGAGAACAGAATTAATTGTAGCATCCATTCGTCCATGTTGGGTTTGCTTGTTAGCCCCTGCGTTGGCGCTAGCTTCCTGGTTTCGTCACAGTTGCATATCCCGCCCCCAAACACAATGTCGCTCTGTGATTGGTCCGGTGGTTTAGAATGGCGGTTATCTGCGGGAGCGGTACAAGATGTATTCTCCGGAGTTTGTGAACTCACAAATACCGCGAGAATTCATCTTGCGAGAGCAAGGTTAGCACTACCGAGCCATTTGTAAGAAACCGCACAATAACCCTCTAAAATATAAATGTTCTTCCCTGGCCTGAAGTACAAATTTTCCTGACTTTTCACCTAAGTTTAGAACCTCAAACACAGCATAATTTTTCCCAGCAAAAGGCGCATCGCCATGGCAACAGCGTACAATGGAAAAGCCGTCAATAACTTTTCACCTTTTCATGTTAACATGAAGCACCCAAAGATTGAAGACGATCATAAAAAGTGTCTTGAAGGAGTTTGTTAAAATATGACCTATAGAAAGGCCAAAATGGCGCAAAAATCCCATTAAAAAAGGCAAAATGGTGGACTTCCTGTTAGGTTTAGCAAATGGATCCAAAAGGCAGTATGCTTCCAAATTTTCAGAGAGCTAGGTGAAACATACAAAATGGAATGCTTTGTTGAAAAATTGTAGATGGCACCATTAAGCCATATTTTTGGAAACCTCTCAAAAAATCTCTAAAATATTGATTTTTATGCCAGGTCTGAGGCGTGTGCTAGTTTCATGAATCTCCGCCCAGGTTTACACCCTCAAAATCAACATCAACTTTCTTCGTAAACAGAGCATCGCCACAGCAACAGCGTGCAGTGAAATTAAAAGATTTCCGCAACTTGCCATCTTTAGATGAAGCTTGCAAAATTTGAAAACGATCGGATGAATTCCTGTGAAGTAGTTTGTTAAAATATGACATCTACGAACAGGCCAAAAACAGTGACAAATGCCAAAGTAAATTCAAAATGGCGAACTTTTTGTTAGGTTAAGCTTATGGTTCCAAAAGAGTTCTTCGTAGGTCGTGGGTTCAAAAATGCGTTTTTTTTTTTTGTTTTTGTTTTTTTCCGGAGAATAAGTAGAAGAATTCCTACAGAAGCAATAGCTAACTACTTACTTACAATTCAGTTCAAACACTGAGGAATATATTCCCTGAGAAGTATATTTGCTTGCTTTCCCTTCTCCGTCTTGCCCCGGTTGCTTTTTCTCAACTTTGTCCCTCTCTTGGTAACTCCACCTCCACTAGACACATGCAAACACTCACTGAGTCTCTCACACACACACACACACAAACACGCCCACAGACGGAGTCACCCTTTCATACACACACTCTCCTCCCGCGACCCGGAATGCTTGGCAAGATTCTACTGTACTGAAATACTGCTTACCATATAAGGTAGCAGCAGTTTCACATGTCACATATAATTTACATAGAGCGGGGCGGTAGTTTGCAGTGCGCGCACGTTGAAACACACCGCATGCAAAATCACGCTTCCCCGTTTTGGGCTGACGCAGCAATGGAGGGAAGGGGCAGAAGGGAATCGAATGTTGCCAGTCGTCCTCGCCGCAAGCGAACAGCGGGACAACTCCAAAGAGCGTCGAGTCAGACAGGGGCAACGAGAGACGAGTGGGGTGATCTATTGATCTCCGCTGCTTCCTGGATCAACGACGGCCCTGCATGCGCACGTCAGAAAATCTTCCGCCTCAGGAAATGGCTATTGCGACTGTCGGCTTGAAGGCAAGAGTGGTTCTTGCTGCGTGCGCGAGTGTGTGTCAGTGCCAGGGGCTATAAAACAAGCTGTAACAAACAGACGTTAACCCTTTGGCACACGTACTGGAAACACAGAACGGTCACTAAGGACAACAATCCCCATATCGTCGCTTAAGCTCCAATGCACAGACGCCCACTTCGGAAAGTCGAGACTGCAGCACCCAACAAGGAGGAACGATCGAGAGCAACCGCCGAGGCTGGGACGAGGGCTTACGACGCGAGCTCTTACCTCTCACATTGCTCTCCGGATCATGCGCGAGTGCTTCCGCGTGGCGACCGACTCTTGCGTTTGCGCGTGCGTTCAGACAGGCTGCGACGGCAGACCCCCAGGCACCGGCTGGACCATTCTCAGGCAGGCAAGGCAGAGCACAGCACGGCAGAGGAGAGGCAAGCGGGTGAATCAGCAGCGAATGCGTGGAGGAGCTGTGCAGAGCCCAGCAGTGAGAGAGGGGAGGGGAAAGAGGGAGGAGTGTGTGTCTGCAGTTGCGTGTGCACGTCGCAGCGTCGGCTGTTACGCCAGTGTCCCCCCCCCCCCCTCGTCGCTGCTTAACTGCGTTGAGGGCCCACTTTCGCCCTAGCCTCCGGATCGTCTTGTCTGCTGCCTGAGGAAAGCGGTGCGCATGGGTAGGGGGGGTTCACTAGCAACAGCTGTGGAGGAGGGCGGCTATTAGGTGAAGGCGGAAGCAGGCCGCGCAGACCCTGCAGTCCCCTCATCCTCCTTCGATTCCTTGCTGCAGGCGGACCACGCCCCCTCCACGCCAACCCCGTCACAACAACCATCGCCTACTCAGTCAGACCCCGGAAGCAAATAGGGAAGAGGGGCTAAAATTGAAGCTTGAGAAAGGGAATACAGGATGGCTAGTGACATGAGGCCGATAAAAGCAGGAAGCGCATCAAACGGAATATGAGATTTGAGCAATCCAGAAAGGAAAGGAAGGAAATCGAGGAATGTGAAGAACACCTCTCCTACGACTGCTTGACACTCCATTGCACAATGAGCATCACTGACCTCCGACTTCCAAGTGAACACTTCAATATGTTGTTACTTTTGATCCAGAAATGAAATGAAAAAAAAAATATATATAAATATATAAAATGAAAAAAATATCTCCTTGTAGCTATCAAGAGTCTACATAAGGAGAGCAAATTACAGACCCAATGAAGACTCAATAAACTGAAATCTAGTAAACTACCCAGTAGGGGTGTTAAAAAAAAAATCGATTCGGCAATATATCGCGTTACTACAGCACGCAATTCTCGAATCGATTCAATAGGCAGCCGAATCGATTTTTTAACATCCATTTTTGATGGAAAAATATTCAACAAAACGTCTAACTTTCACAACTTAATGGAACATTAAGCCTTAATATTTTATTTCAACCCTGTTCACACATGAAAAATGTTACAACCTGTTTGTTAAATACAGTGGCGTACAGTTATCAGACTGAAGTTTCAGATCAATAAATAATAAATTTTCATACAAATCTTACAGTGTACATGTATAAGTTTACTGAATGATATTTTCTAAATCTGAGTAAAAAAAATCGCAACAATCCACTTGTAAATTCATATCGGGATTAATCGGTATCGAATCGAATCGTGACCTGTGAATCGTGATACGAATCGAATCGTCAGGTACTAGGAAATTCACACCCCTACTACCCAGACAATTTCATGTTTGTCATGAATACAAACTGTTGTGTATACATAGAGATAGAACAACTAAAGATTTTTTTTTTTATAGTGATGAAAGTTGAGCCGAAGTCGATTAATTGATGCAGGCAATAATATTTTTTCACCACAGCACAATGGTCCACAACCATTTTTTTGCAACACAGACCAAACACGCCACCTGATTGTGAAGTCTTGTGTTTATCTGTTGTCATACAGTCGAACTAACCGAAGTGGGCGCGTCAATGAATTGTGAGCGTCCATCTTTTGACAATCGTCAACAGTCAGGACACTCTTCCGTCATCATCAATCACACAATATTTCACTGTAATCATCAATATCGTCATTCGTCGATTGCTCAGCAATATGAGTGTCTATCAATGTTTCCGTCATTTGAAGTAGGCATCCATTAATGTTCCGTCATTTGCCAACCAGTCAGCAAAATGGGATGTCCGTCATTGACCGATTTTGCCACATTTAGTGAAAGATTGATAATTATTACATTGACGGACGAAAACCCCCTTCTGGCAATGGGGCGATCGTCAACAAAATGGGTGTCCGTCATTGATGGATCGACGGACCTTCCATCAATATTAACGGAATGCCCACCTCTGAGAACTACTACCGTATTTGTAGTCTTTTCGGCTCGGTGGGATAACTAGCCGCAAAAAACACGAGAGTGAACTCACTTCAGAAGATGTAAAGCTCTACACTTTCCCATCAGGACTTGGTTCACTATTGAACAGTATTTTCTCTATAAACTGAACATCTACTGTTGTCATGTTCTCAGATCATCTATCTCGTTGAGATACGTTGGCTAGCAACAGGTGGCCGTCGAGAAGCTAGAGCAGTTAGCTTAGCATGTAACCCGCCTCTCTTGCCAGTGACTTTCGCTATCTAATGCTGGTCAACAGCTACTTTGTCCACTTGGGCGCAATGCTTTAGGGCAGGGTTCACCAATTCTGAACCTCGAGGTCCGGAGTCCTGCAGGTTTAGATGTTTCCGCCCATTAGCACACCTGATTCATATAATCAGCTCATTAGCATGCCTGACAACGATCCTGATCTTTAATATCAGGTGTGTTGGTAGGCTGAAACATCTAAAACCTGCAGGACTTCGGACCTCAAGGACTGGAATTGGTAAACCCTGCCTTAGGGGTATGTCAGATAATCATGAGAAGTACTTTGTGCCGGTTGTGGAAGGCTAGCAAGTTTGCAGAAGCAGACGCCAAGTTGGCAGAAGGTCCGTTCAAGTTAATGGTGAGCTATTCTGAATTAAAAGCACTTCTCTGCTGTACATTCTTTTTCAATGTGCTGTGTGGCGTTATATTGGCATTTTGATAATCGAATAATCTGTCACTTATTTTGGCGGTTAATCGATGAATCGGATGGGGGGGGGGGGGGGGGAGTGTTAATTTCTATGCCTTTCTTCAAAAACAGGACACTACTTCAAATTAGACAATGCAGAAAACACAAATTAATTCTGATTCAATGACTGGTTTGGTCCTTAAAATCCATCAGAAAAAAATCAGCAAAAATTATTTCATAATTGTTGAATTAATTGATAATAGTCCCAAAGTAAAAACAGATGTTTGTGTTCAATTTTGAAATAAATAAATAAATAAATAAATGAATAAACAAACCACAAAGCTTTCATGGAGGGCAACAAGAAATCTGAGAAAATCTACAGTTGAGGCTGAAATTACAAGGATTTGGACAATTTAAATTAAACAATTTTTCTACACAGTTTCAATCGATTATCAAAAATAATCATCAAAAATTTGAACACTTGTTAAAATGTCTGCTGAATGGTATGTTACATGTTCAGGCTTTCCCCTAGCGTTTTCTTAGCTCGGCAGCCCACCAGACTTTCCTTGACCCCCCACCCTCACCAGCCTAAGCTCAAGGAAATTCATAAAAACTTGACTGCGTCCAAAGGTGTTGTACCGAACATCCCAAAAACTGTAATTAGCAATACAAATAAATAATAAACCAGTGTCAATGAAAACCTAATCTCCTTGGCGGCGGTAACATCGGAGCATGATCATCAACTTGAAAGACTGACAAAATGAGAGTGCAGAGAAACAGACAAATTTAATGACCGAATTGGCTTTTTTTTTTCTGCACGCAATAACCGATGTTCTGTTTTGCCATTAAACTCTCCAACACACCAACACACACCCAGCCAGAAACCTACACTAAATCAAGCCGGGGTACACTCAAAGGAACATTGTCCACCTATCACATGAACAGAAAAGCTTTCAAAAGAAATGCAAACTGGTGCAGTTTAGTTCCCGGTCAGCACCATCGCCACAAAAAGGCAGACCCAACAAACCCTCGTTCAAGCTATTAATTTCTTTGAGATTGCTTGGCATTGGTTAATGTCTACACTCCACTGAGTGCCATTCGAGTGTTGCAAGTCCATAGAGCATTTCATATCTAACACCCTTTGAATCTATCTTCCCATTCCCTCCCAATCTGAAAGAGTTTCAAATTCTGCACAGCTTAAACACAAAGCTTGTGATAAGTCATGTCTAATTTACACGGTGCTACAAGCCGCAGTCACAGCTGCAACACTACCGAGCACACCATGACAACAGCTTGTTTAATACACAGGAGGTCAGACACATTTACGTGATCAGGATTGGGCAGGGACAACGTGATGTAGATCACGTATGACATTACCACTAAAGCTCTGGGATCTGCTAGAAAGAACGGATGTAGAATTTCCCCTTTCTGCTGAAGCCAAGCGTGGGCCAGTTCGCTTCCACTCCAGCCTTCTTTTCACGTCCTTTCAAATGATTATCATCGAGTGTTTACAGCACCAGAGTTGACCTGTCCATCACTTTGGCTCACATTTTAATATTCCCTAATCCTAATCTCATCCCCAAGAGCCACAAGCACTTGTTTTTATCACAACTACAGCCTTGTCCAATCGAAAGTGTGATACAAGTTTGCAGACGCCAGATGGACTGCTCATTTAGCTACTTCAGAAATGGTTCCGCTCCAATGTACAGTACAATAGAAACCAGTTTTTTGTTTGTTGTCTTACATCCTGTAAAAACAGACATGTTTAATTCTGGTTTCTTTCCTGACAAAATAATGGCGCAAACCTCTCTCGGGATCCGTTGACTTTTGTATCGTAATAATTTGTCAATCGATCAATGACATCATTACTCGGATCTGCAAAATAAAACATTACAGCAAACAATCTCGTTCACTCCAGGGATGTTTTGTGCTGCCATTGATCCAAGATTTCTCTATATATACTAGGGGTGTTAAAACAAAACAAAAATGGATTCGGCAATATATCGCGATATTACATCGCGCAATTCTCGAATCGATTCAATAGGCGGCCGAATCAATTTTTAAATGTCCATTTTTGACGGAAAAATATTCAGGAAAATGTCTTAGTTAGGGTTAGTCATGGAAAAATGTTATATTACTTAAAATGGAACATTAAGTCCTGCGATTGGCTGGCAACCAGTCCAGGGTGTACCCCGCCTACTGCCCAGAGCCAGCTGAGGTAGGCGCCAGCACCCCCCTTGTGAGGAATAAGCGGTCAAGAAAGTGGATGGATGGATGGATGGAACATTAAGCCTTAATATTTTATTTCAAAGCCGTTCAAATATGAAACAGATTACAACCTGTTTGTTAACAGTAGCTCACAGTTATGACTGAAGTTTCAGATAAATAGATAATAAATTTTCATACAAATCTTACAGTGTACATGTACAAGTTTAAAGAATAGTAACTTCTAAAATTGAGTAAAAAAAACAAAAAATCACAACAATCGACTTATAAATTCGTATCGGGATTAATCGCATCGAATCAAATCGTGACCTATGAATTGTGATACGAATCGAATCGTCAGGTACTAGGCAATTCACACCCCTAGTATATACAGTAGGATTTTTTTTCCCCCATATTCAATATTCACTTGTGAAACACCTGTGAATAGCAGGGGTTGACTGTACAGTAAATAAAGGTTGTTAAAATAGATATATTGGCCCTTCTTCTGATCAGATCGGTAATCGGTTTTTATGCTAAAACTCGATTGCCGCCAAAATCTTAATCATGTCAAGCCTACTACTACTACTATTACTACTCCCACCATCACCACCACCACTAATTATAATAATAATAACAACAACAACAACAACAATAATAATAATAACTAGAGCTGCGAGCAGCTATAAAGGCATAATAATAATAACTAGAGCTGCGAGCAGCTATAAAGGGCCCTCGCAACCCGTGCCACGTTGGGGTACTTGCACGTCGGGGTACTGGCATGTTTCATGGAAAGGCCAAAAATGATGCGCATTTAACAAAATAAAATCAAAATGGCGGACTTTCTGTTAGGTTTGGCACATGGCTATAGAATACTTTTTGTAGTTATTAGGCTGATTGTTTGCCTCCCAATATTCACACATCTAGCTGAATCATATAGTCAGAAATGCTTCATTAAAAATGTTTAGAGGACACTAGTGATCCATTTATTACAAATTGCGCAACAAATAATAATAATAATAATAATAATAATGATAATAATAATAATAATAGTAATAATAATAATAATAATAATTGACTGTACTTATGAAATAATCTACAAATATAAATAGTATTAGGAAAAACAAAAAAAATATAGCAATTCTGTTTGATGCATATACATAATATATTAAAACCGTCAATTAACACTACAAGGACAATTCAGCTGATTAAATTTACTAAACTAAAAATAAAATGACTTGGCACAAAAGAAACTAAAATAAAAAAATAAAAACTTGGGGGGTTAAACAATGAGTTCACACACGTTAACCAACGTCAATGCTAACCAACCGAAAACAGGAAGTGGTGCATGTGTGTGCGTGTAAATGCAAAGAGGAGCTTAAGGGGATTTCCACCAACTGGACACATCAAAGCAGTTCAGTTTCAACAGTTTGAATGTTAAACCTTTGACAAGCAAGATAATAACTGGAAGGAATGTTCCTTTAAGAGAAGACAAGGAGGTAGGAGGTTGCCTGCCCCCATGAACCCCTTGACAAACAATCACCACCTAACTTTTCACCGCTGTTGAAAGGCATTTTCCCACTTTCACTTCTTCGCTGATGAGAACAAATTTCCACCTTAAATTGTCCTATCATGTCAGGGCTCTGCTATTTCCCAACCTCCTGTAAATGCCACTGGCTGGCTAATGTGAACTCTCACTCTCCTGAGGAAATGTCCCCGAGCCTTGGTGTGCCAACCTCTGACTGCTCATCTATCACTAAGCCGCAAATACACATTAGGCTTCCATTACAGAGCATCACAGCGATACGACTGCAACGGAGGCACACAGCCTGCCTGCGGAAAGGCCAACAGCTGGGAGCAGCAATCAAACTAACCTATTTAACTTGAATTTATTTTGGGGGCAGTGGAATCAAAAAGCGAAAGAACGCCAACCGGGGTCATTTCCTGATTGTGTTACATGTTATATTAGGCCAGAGCGAGACGTACGCTATGTAAACAACCATGCTATAAGTACAGCACACGTTTGAAAAAGCAGGGGTTGTGCACGAATTGCGAGTGACTCGAATTAAGTAGCAGATCGGCCGTTGTAAACGAACGGCGATTCATAATTTCCGAGTCATAATGTGTCAATGTATATTGGCAGAGGAAGATTTGAATGGGATCTCCAGTCTCTCTTTACGTGGATATTGCACATGAGCTTAAGCGTCATATGCCACGCACCCCCGAAGAAGTTTGCGTGCGTGTGACACCATTTTAACTGGCTGCTTTAATCTCGAGTAACTAGACGTTGTTGGCCTTTCACTCAACAAATGAAAGGCACAAATCATGGCCACCTCTCACGCCTTCTTATGTTGCATTCAAATAAAGTGGAAAGTCGGATTTTTCCGACTTCATACCAGGAAGTGAGCACGGGAACGCCCCTTTGAACATCCAAGTTGCAAAGTCTGGAAAAAAAACGAACCCCGACTTCACTTAAATCTGATGTCAATTGCGACCCACAGGGAGACCGAGAGTGAATGGCAAAACATAATTTACAAGATTTTCAACATGATTTGGAATGACTCCGTTAACCTGAACAACAAACAACGTAACACATTCAGCAATCTTTGTAGTTTACATTTGCCTCAAACACTTTGCGGTCAGAACTGAGAGAATCCAATGGATGGATATATCCAACTTCCCACCTTCCTCGAATCCAGCATTAGCTTAGACAAGATAGCTTAGCATGATCAAGCGTACTAGCTTAGCATTCGCGAGCATAGCATTTGTAAGAATGAAGCTAAAGTTAAAACTCAACTCAACTTTATTTATAAAGCACTTTAAAACAAGCATTGTTGTATAAAGTGCTGTACATGAAACAGGAATTGGTCATGCAGTAAAGATAAAGAGTAAGATAAGTAAAATAAGAACCAAAAAAAATATTGTAAGTATACAAGTGAATAAAATTGACATCAATAAATTAATAACAAGAAGTAGGTAAGTAAATTAATGAATATTTAAATGAATAACTAAATAAATAAATCAAATTCATATGGGAGTGGTGAGCAGCAGCAGGGGCCACACTTGGGGATCATTTTGGTGATCTAACCACTCAATAACCCGGCCGGGGATTGAACCCACAACCTCCCAGTCGACACTCTACCACTATCCCACTGAGCATTAGCGAGTGTAGCCATAGCGAGGACAAAGTTATGGGCGTAGCATTAGCGAGCTTAGCATTAGCAAAGAAGAAATGAGTAGAGTACCAATTGCTAGCTTAAAATTAGCGAGGACGAAGCTACAACAAGCTAGTACACGTGACGCAGCTGTTTATAAAATGAGACAAAACAACATACTTGGTTTTCCTGTCGGTCAGGCTGCACGTTTAACTTATTTCCGTGGGTTTGCTATGTTGCTTCAACAACTAATTATGTTTGAATGAGATAAGTGAATAACTTAGTAAACGTATGAAGAGAAAGCGCTATTAAAGTGTACTGCATTTACCATTTTAATATTTTGATCAAATTTGATCTTTCATATGTTGGATTTGAAAGTAGGTTAAGTAAGCGATTCAAGTTTATCCGGGACTCAGTTGTTGACCTGAACGAAAATCTCGAGTGCTGATGTAATAAAAGCATACAAGAAAGCTGTTGTAAATATGTGGCACTGTCGAGAGTGAGTTAAAAGCCATTTTCTTGCTTCATTATGTGATTTTTTTTTTCTAAATTTATATTCCACACAGGAAGGGGCTGGGGAGGCAGGTGTAATTCAAGCAAGCTGTCAAGTTTGAAATACAGAGCGAGGAAATAGCACGCCGCCTCGTCCTCATCTGGCACTGGAAAGAATGTGTGCGTGCATGTCTGTCTGTGTGCGCGCCTCCCTTCACAAGCTGGAAGCTTATCTTGCAGATAAAAAGGAATCGAATAGAAACACCCTTTCCGAAGAGGCCTTTCACTTCTTCTAGCAGGTTCTGGGGCTAGATATGGCGCAACGTACTGCAAATATGAAAACTATCAAACAAATCTCCTTAACCCAAATAAAACACTTAATTACACTTCGAGAATTTAACTGGATAATGTATGGAGTTTACATGTAAACACCGCCAAGTTTAAAAATAAAATGGAATAATAATTCATCAAAACTGATCAATTGCAAACAAACAAAAAAATCAACAGACGAATAGTGTGCTTACAGTGAGCTTACCAGTCTGCGTCTAGCGCTGAAGTGCCACTTGGAGGAAAAAAAAAACACTTTAAGCAAAGGTCACGCTGACGCAACGCGCGGCACCGCGGACGAACATTTTCGCTTCCCCCATCCGTCCGCTACTTTACTTCACTTCACTCGCTCGCTCGCTCTCCCCTCTCGCTCACTCACAATAGCGCCTTCTGCTTAGCAACGGCCATACTGCAAGTGCGGTCAGGTTTACAGCGAACCATCACTGCGCAACATCAAGTCTCCATGACAACCGCTCCTTTATCTCATTTGCATCTTCTGCTTGCATTATCTCATGCCAAATATGGTCAGCTTATTTAGCTCTTT
>NC_135411.1:10307476-10394976 GCF_051991245.1 Festucalex cinctus | reverse complement strand
TGGGGGTGAATGAGTTAATGAATCGGATAAAAAAAAAAAAAAAAATTACGTTTTTTTTTCCTTTTATTTATATTTTTATTTATTATACAAAAATGTTGGTCATTGTTTTGCAAAGTAAAAGAAAATGTTTTATCTTGTTTCAACATAAAGATCAGTCCACTTTCACGGTGGACAATAGAAATTATTAATTATTATTCATTATTAAAGTGAAATTGTGAGCATTTGGACAATTCTAAATGAAAAAAGTTTATTTGATTATTCAAAAAAAATCATGATTAATTTGGCAATCGATTAGTTATTGATTAATCATTGCACCTCTTGGGAATTTCTGTATTTTAGAGGTGTACACTGGTGAATTGATTGATTAGTAGTTTCCTGTCTACCCATAATGGAGAAGCACACGCTCACCAAGGTTTCTCAGCTCCTCATCTCATCCGACTTACCAGGCTGGGCATTCAGAGGCTGAGAGCATCGCCGCCCGGCCTCTCCTCTTCTGAGCTGCAGGGATGCTGGGACACAGGGAATTGGAAGTCAATGAAACCATTCCTAATTTAGTCTTCGCTCCTCCTTGAGCTGCCAGGAATCAAGAGTGGGACTCCTTCCCTTTTAGGGCTCCCTGGACAATGCGATCGGCGAGTGGCAATTCTGCAATCCCATCTATTGCTAAGGAGTGGTGGTTGAGAAAGAAAGAGACAACAATCACAATTGTGATTATTTTCTAGCTCTGTTAACAGTGTAAATATTGTAACAAAGTACCTATCAATTAACGTTTCACAGTTTCGGTTTGCAAGCGTGTTATCAACTCATTCAAGCATTTTGCCATGTAAAAGGCTATCATTTGGCAGTCTTGCGTCCCAATAATTAGGTTTGATGAATAATCACAGACTCTATAGTTAAACAACCTGTTCAAACAGGCACCCACACCATGTCATGTTATGTCATCCTTCACAGCCCATGAGCAAATGAAACTAGAGACTGTGGGCTGAAGTGTATTTTCTCTTCACCTTGATGAAACTAAAATGTATTGTTTATTCAAAATGGCAAGGTTAGAGATATTTTTGATTCGACGTAAGGCATTTTTTAATGAATGTGCTAAAACATTAACTATCAAAACATCACAAGAACATTCAACGCATTTAACAAAACTGTCTGTCAGCGTCTCATTATCATTTCATATGAGTGCCTTGTAAATGAGCACCCTGTGTAATAATTGCGATTGATAATCTCATTCATCCATGCACAATTCCCGTCTAAGGTTATAAACAGTGGATAAAGGCAAAATACCAGATTATGATGAGACATACTCTGGCTGTAGGAAAGAAAAGTAATTAAACTCCTCCCAGGAATATTACTTTGTTTTGTTTTTTTGTTTTTTTTGTTTTTTAAAGAAACCTATGCATAATAATATCTTTAACTGGAGGGCAATTTCTTCTCCGACAAACTATACATTATTAGGCCTTACATGATCGGAATTTTTGAGCCCATTACCGATCAGCACGTTTAAAAATGAATAAATAAATAAATAAATAAATAAATAGATGCCCAATCACCGATGAGAGGATGGACCAATCTATCCAATCTATTTATTTAGTGTACAGTTGACCCGACCCTTATTATTCGCGGGGGACTGGGACCAGCCCAGCCCACAAATAGCCATAATTCACATATAATTGTCGCACATTGACTTTAAAATCAACCGATAAAACCTGAATACACGGAAAATGACGGTGAAAAACCCGCCCCTGAAAAAAACCCCAACTAAAATCATTTTGAAATATTGGAATCCCTGAAGTGAATAAGTGTTTGTTGTCTTATTGTGAGGAGCCGATCAATGGCATCGTTGCGCGATCGGCAAATTATGACATTACAACCGTTCACCGATTGTCCATAACATGCACAATATTTGCCGAGCCGATGGAGCTGATCAGATCTTATGTAATGTCTAGTTTCGATGTAGGAATAATTGTAAATAATAAATTATCATACATTTGCTGCAATGAAGAACTGCTTCTGCTTGCAATAAAGAATGCTTTGCTCTGTTCCCACTCACATTTACATAGCCTGGCTATTTGAAGATGATGCAAAAAAGCTGAAGAACCACAACATCTAACGCAGCAGAATGGTTAGAGCCAGTCTGCTGAGGTCGCCTGTTATCTGTTAAGAAATGATTGCAAACTTGACCACACGTGTACTCAGTAATCTTCCACTCACATGCACAACACATAAACAAACAAGTACAGTGTGTTCCAACTATGCCTTGCATTTGCATTTTTAGGGTTGGAACACCCATGTAACTAGGGGCGTGGAAAACCAAATGAATAGAGAGGGTGAGGAGAGGAATCTTCAGAGAGTGCAGGAGTGAATTGTATCAGTCCCTCTCCTCTCTCCTCGCGAGCCCTGAACTGAGTGTCTTCTCTCCTTTTTGTGTCATGTTTAATAGATGTCAAACAGGTAACCCTGACATTCTACTAATGACAATTTTATGAAAACAAACATACTGGCATGCAATCAATACAATGAAACACAATTTAAACAGTTGTACTGTTTCCTTCCGATCCATGATCCACAACTTGCACATTTGATCATTTCTTTGAGCAAAGTGTCTGCCATGGAAAGTATCTACAAAGTAAAGAAGAATGAACATGAACAGAATCCTATTAAGGTATCGTGACTCATCAGAGGATTGCCAGGACTGATGGGGACTACATCAAATAGTGAGGTAGCAGACAGACCACTTAGTAACCTAGCAACCAGCAAGCTCAACATGGCACCTATTGTAATTCTAAAACTCGGCGAGATGAGTGCCTGACGTTATTACATCGCCGCAGCCAATCACAGGAGGATCTGAGCCGTAAATAACAGACGGCTCCCTGGACCAAGCACACGTCCGTGACGAAATAAGTCAACAAAAGCTCCCCACTTGTTCTCCTCTGGATTCTTCTGCTTTTTAAAGGAAGACAAACAGAAGCAGAAGTTGAATTTTATGGAGTGCTCCAACAAGAGAGTAGATTGCGAGCAAAAGGGAATCAAGTGGAGCCTATGATTAGTGAGTCATGATGAGGGTTGTGGGATGGGACTATATTATTAAAGACAAAGCGGAAAACCTATCGGTCTATATGTGAAACACGGGCATGCTGGGTGATGAGGTCGAGTAACGCAAGGTTAAAAAGTCACGGAAAACAGCTCCGTAAGCCTTAAAGTAGCAAAACACCATTATAAGCACTTCTGTTGTAATTTGAAGCGCAGCGGCTCCCTTGTAGAGTCGAGAATCTTTTTTATTATTACCACTGAGTGCGTGTTCTACAGCTCTGCGAAACAGCTCAGCCTCCGGGGCCTTATATTTAGATTTTATGACCAATATCGAGTTCTGACCCAAGATGTTTTCAACGGGGTGATTAAAGATGTCGTGTCCACTGGGCGAGAAGTTATAACAGCAATTACGAGCAGCCCACATGGTGCAGTGAGGACATAGGTACATACGTACGTTCACTCGGATTCTCAGGTGATATCAGATGGGAAAAGTGCCTGTAAATAACACGACGGATTTTACCAGTCATCTTTAAAGTCATCTAAAAAGTTTCAAATGGTTGCATGATTTGCAATAAACCAGTGACTGCCAAACTTTTTACACCAAGTACCACCTAAAAAATGACTTAGCCCTCCAAGTACGGCCATCTTTTAATCTGATTAAACTACTCTAGTTTAATTGCAGTGTTAATCAAAAACTATCCATAAAAAGTATATTGAATGTTATTGTACGTTGGGATGTTTGATTCCACTTTTTTTCCAGACCGATGCCGATTCACTCTTTGAGCATTCACCGTTACTGCTAGTACTTTTGATATATTTAATTTACATAATGACTAGGGGTGTGAATTTCCTAGTACCTGACGATTCGATTCGTATCACGATTCACAGGTCACGATTCGATTCGATACCGATTAATCCCGATACGAATGGTCACGATTCGATACCGATTAATCCCGATACGAATGGTCACGATTCGATACCGATTAATCCCGATACGAATTTATAAGTCGATTGTTGCGATTTTTTTTCATTCATATTTAGAAAATACTAATCAGTAAGCTTGTAGAGTGTAAGATTTATATGAAAATGTATTATTTATTTATCTGAAATTTCAGTCTTATAGAGGTTGTAATCTGTTTCATGTTTGAACAGCATTAAAATAAAAATATTAAGGCTTAATGTGCCGTTCATATAACATTCTTCCATGCTCAAGGTGTGAATCCTAAAAAAAAAATAAAAAATAAAAAAAAATCGATTCTGCCGATTATTGAATCGATTCGAGAATCGCGCGATGTAGTATCGCGATATATCGTCGAATCGATTTTTTTTAACACCCCTAATAATGACAAAACTCCTATGCACGACTTTCTTCTAATTGGCTGATTTTTTTTTGCGAACGAAACCAGAATCGCGAATTTGTCAAACTGCTGCAGTACAGCGACAACTTCTGCTTAGGAGGATTTAATCGAGGTCAGATTTTTTTTTTTTTTTTTTTGCCTTAAGTATCGGTGACTGCTATTGGCTGCCTCCACGAGTACTCAACATACCAAATCACCCCCCAAAAAAATTTACCAAGCAAATTTTGATTTTAATGAAACTAGCTGTACTTGTTGATAGTGATCTCACAACGCTAAATCTCAAATTTGGGTAAATTGGAGCAGGGGTTTGGGAGATATTAATAATAATTATTAATAATAATAATATTAATAATAATAAAAAATAATAATAATAATAAAAAAAGTTTTGTCAAAAAGGGGCATGGCCGCCATCCTTTGAACCCTTATATCTCAGGAACTACTGCGTCAATGTTCACAAAAGAGGTATTGTTGGAAAGGGAATTCAACAAGGATCCCAAATCTGTAGTCATTTTATAACCTTTTGACCTTTTGTTTTAGTTGACCTTGAATTGACCTTATGGATACAAACATTTTTTTTTTAAATGAAATGTAATCGCTCACATGTTCTCTAAAGTTTCAAAGATGTCAAATGTTTGGTTTAGCAGCAATAAGGAGTTAAATTATACATAGTTACCCTTAGATATTCATTGAATAGTCATTTATTCAAATTTCAATGAATATTCAACTTTCAGTGAGATACGGGCTTTAGAGGGATCCCGTGTATCAACAGTGGTACTCATATGACATTTTGAAAATCATTGCAATCAACAATTTGGCTCGCTACAAATAAGACTCCATTGTACCTCCCCAACATTAAAAAAAAAAAAAAAAAGTCCTAGATTTATCCTGAGTTGACCCATCGCTGGCATTTATCCTGCTGTGAAAAGCACTTTAAGCATTTTCCTCGTGCTGATGCTTACATGTAGCTTGACTTCAACATTATGGAACATAAGTTGGAGAACTAAAAATGTTACGTTTATGTTAAAAAAAATCATATGGATGTCAAAGGGAGACTTTATACCTCATAAGAGCTCCATTGATTGAGCTAGTATTAAATAAATGACTCCAAGCATTTTGCATTTTCTGTGATTTTTTTTTTTCTGCAACACTGAAGAGAGGAAGCATTATCAAGTAAAGAATATAAAGTTGAAATTATACAATACAATTCAAATTAGAGTTCAGGCATGCTTCAAAAGTCACACAAAATATTACCAGTATCATAGCATCGAAAGCAATAGCAATACTGTACAGTTCTCTGTCCTGGCTACTCACAACAATATAATCAAAGTCCACGTCGATATTATTAATAGTACAACAATAGGAACAGATGTCAGTTGTGCTTATTTGGTTTCAAGTAGTTTCAGTTTTATTTTTTGAGTTTAGCTTTTTACTTGGTTAGCGACAAGCTTCATTTTTAATGTGTATGTATGCTAAGAATGTTAACTCTGTATATCTTTATGATTTCTATTGTCTATCTTGTTTGCCTATGCCTGGTCCTCAACAATGAAAATAAAGTTGACTGATAAGAAGGATAAGCATAATTTAAATGTTGCCTGAACCGGTAACGATTTTATGATGGTGACAGTTGAACGCTGGAAGTATGATCATTACATTTACTTTATTAACTGCATTTTATGGACGACCTAATTTACTGACTTTTTGGCTCACAATTTTGGAAGAAAAAAAAAAAAAACTCCCTCAGTTTACCCACTATGTCTAACAGAATCCCATAACAGACCTCAGACATCCGCTTGTACTCCTCTTGCAAGAATATACTACAGCATAGGCATGTACAAATTTGGTTTCAATGTATTATGAGAAGGGGCAGTTAAAGCACATAGCATTAGCCATAAAACCACAAAGTTTGGATATTTAATAGTCATCTCGAGATAATTAGAACGTGGGCTACATCCATCTGTAATATCTAACAAAAAAAGACGGCAAATTCAATTACTGGTAACATCATATTATCTTTCGAACATACTAAGGACAAAAAAGTATTCCTTTCGATGCTCGAAGGAGATTGTATGTGACAATCCTCCTCCCCATTGGGATTCCAGTAGCCTACATTCCCCGTTTCAAGGTCGACACCAGAAGCAAATTAAATTACTTGTCCTGTTTTGTGCCGCTGGCGCCAGGTCAACAGCGACTTGGCTAAAATGATGAGTGCGGGGTTCTGAGAGGAGCGGCATTTTGTCCTGAACACTCCTGGTGTCATATTTGCAGCGCAACGATGAAATCAAAAACGGCATATTAAATTCAGCTTTTGCAATCACTTGGAATGGGAAAAAAAAAATAATCAATGAATTTTGCTTCTGCTGTCATGCTACTGAAGCATGTGATTTGTTTGCACAGAATCCCAGTTGTTTGGAAACTACAGTGTTCTCCTGCGATATCACGGTTCGTGGTTCGCACCCCTGCTACGGACTACGAAGGAACATTCGCCTTACGGACATTTCGACAAAAAGACTCTTCTTCGTTAGTTAAAACATTTTTAACTCATTTGCTCCCAATAACGTGTAAATATGTTTTTTTTAATGTTCTAAGTGTCCCAAAGACGTATTTATACGTTTTTTTTTGTTTTTTTATGCTAGATACAGAAGGCTTTGATGCAGCCTCTCAACTGCAAAGAACGGTTGCAGAAATGGTAGTTATTACACAAACGGCCAGTAGGTGTCGGCAGAGCAAAGGAGATCAACCAGGGCCATGCAGAAAAAAAAAAACCTCAATTACATACAATTTTGAATAGATTTGTGAAAACTGATTAAACTTAGCTGTCTTCTAATGCTAATTGCTGCAAAACGGAAACAGATAGAAACATACTTTTTTTTTTCCTGATGAAAGAAGAGACTTTAATCTTTCTTTTGATAGGTTCCATGCTTTTATAGCAATAGAACACAATATTCTGTGGGCCTTGCAAAATCAGTCAAAATGCAGTAAAACAGCCGGGAGCGAACGGGACTGCTTCTGTGAAAATGGCTGGGAGTGAATGAGTTAATTAAAGTACTTCAAGATCACATTTAAAGTTACGTACCTAGTTATGCCTCGCCCTCAACATGCCACACTGAGGCCAACTGGAAATGAAGTAAAAGGCAAAACGAGCACACCCCTCGAATGACACATTTTAACGTTTTGCCAGTTTCGTATTAGCTGTTCCCATTGGATGCAGAAAATATTTGTTTGGGTGTGGTAGTAGCTGTTGTTTGAAGGTTAACAATTATCGTATTATCTATGCTAATTTCCGTCAGCAAACTGGCATTTTTTGTTTGTGTGTCAGATTTACAGTAAACTTCAATTAGGAGTGAGAGTTTTGCCTATAATATAAAGAACTGCAAGCGAGTGAGAGCAGGTAAAAGCGATACTTTTTTACTTCAAGAAGTGTTTTAGTGATTTTAAATGTGTTTAAAGTCTGTGATGAGTAAAAACTATTAAAAAAAAAAAAAAAAAAAAAACTCTTACGGATGAGTCTGGAACATATCCCCCAAGAAAAAGTTTGTTGTTGTTTTTTTAAACAGTAATTTGCACACCACCAGCTGGGCAAACTGAAGCAGAGGTACAGTATTGACAAAGCACGTACGCTGAGAATTGCATAATTATCTTACACTTCAGAGCCTTCTGGCAGGCCTGTGAACATGTTGCATGGCTGCCTCGACTGAGAAAAGTTTCTGTACGTGGCTGAGGACATTGCTTGCTATCAGCAGCAGACAAACACTATGATGTAGCGGAAGAAGAAACTTGGGAAATGTAAAATCATAGCAAAAGCACACAGCTACAGCAACATCATGATAGAATATTATCGAAGACAAATATCAGCCAAATGTGTTTAATTTTGATATGATTGTGCCATTATATCAAAATAGCCCTATGTCTGACTTTTTGGTGGATATTAAACTTAAAAAAAGTAAATAAAAAAGCTTTAGAATGCAATTCCAGCAGCCACAGACATTACCGTAAACAGCAACAACTTACATGCAAGTGCCAAATTTAGAAAGAAAACAAATTGTGAATGAAAAAGCATACTGCTGGGAGGATAAATTGTTGTTTACAGAGATATTACACTGTTTGGGTTCAATACTGATTAGAAAGATGCAAACAAGGGAAGTGTACATGTAAAGAAAGAGTCGTGTGTGACTGTTGGTGACATGCATGAAACCATCCCACCGCAAACATAATCTACAACCAACTTTTTAGGGGAAAAAAATGATAAACCAAAGCCATCAAAGTTCAAATTGTTCATACTATTAGTGACTTTCTAAAATCCAGTCAGTAAATATTTTTACTTTTCATGTGAAGTACAGTGCGTTTTTAAGTGCAGTTCAAGTTAAAGTTAATTTTTAATTACATACATTTCAAACATTTGTATTTAATCTTATAATCCATAAATTAAATACACCTTGTTGTGAAACATTTACATAGGTGCACTTTACAATGAACTTTTTATGTGCAACACATTTTTATTTTCTTAAAAGTGTAGTGTTAGTGTTCTAACTATGAATATTTTTACAGCAGTATCCATTAAAAATATACACATATACCACTTTCGTTGATTTTGTTGTTGGTGAAAATTAAGCTCGATGTATTGAGCTAGGTAATTTTTCGGTGATATAAAAAGTTTGACAAACACTGCAGTTCTAGTGTACCATTTCTCAGACAGTTAGCACAATTTTATTAACTTGAAATTAATATTATTGGTTAAATGTTAAAATCCTCCCCAAAATACACTTAAAATTATATTTTTTGCGGCAATTACGGTACTTCGTTGGCACAAATAAGCATGTGCACCAATTCGTGGCCTCAAATTACCATTTTTGTGCGCACGTTATGCATGTTGTTGACGCCACAAGTTTATTTTTACCATGCCTGAGGCTTACAAAAGTCTCTAGTGGTAAACAAAATGCTTACCAGATTTTCGTAGGGCTTTTATTTTCCTTTTCATTTTAAAAGACTCATACAACACCGCTTTCCTGGCGCCTGTCAATGTTCTCACTCAGAATCTCGCGAGATCTTATGTTCTATTACGTCATTGTCGGGTCAGCGAGTGACCGTTTTGTTTTGAAAACTATACCTCGAGGACAATTCTTCCGTGTTAGTGACCGGCAACATAAGTTAATTATCGCCCCCACCCAAAAACAGGCACAGCGTTACGTAATTATTTCTCAACAACATTAGCTTGTGACGTCATAATGTCGTTTGTAACAAAGGCGAAATATCCGGCCAGCGTCCTTGTACAAAAGCTCGCCCCCAAACGCATCTCATGCGGTCTCTTATTATTTCGGGGCGTCACCTGTCCATGGGAATCATAGCCAGTCTTAAGGGGCAACCCAAGAAGGAAGCCAACATGAAGATACGCGCCTTCACTGTAAGTATGTGACAGCCAGCTCCCTGACTGTTTAAAACAACAACAGTGCAAGCAGGTTCCCCACTGGCATGTGAAAAAAGAATACAATACCGACATTGTGACAAGCGAAAGCTGCCACAACAGGACCAACGCCATGTCAGCCATATTCGTGAGTCGTCGCCTCTGACAAGACAAACTAGGCAACACATTGCATTTGGCTTGTATGACAAGCGCGTGAAGAGTACAAGAAAAACAAGGATAACGCGTTAAGATGCAATAAAAGTTTATTAAGGTTTATTAAATTAAATACAATGAAATTTTATGACTTGGTTGAGTTTAAAATAGCACAAATAATGTACAAAGTATACAATAATCTACTCTGCCACAGTACTCAAAAGTTGTTTGAAATTAGACACTGTCCTTATGAGATAAGGGGTACAAGTGTGTACAAAACCCCCAAAACAAGAACAAATATTAAGCAAAGGTGTGTTTCCGTTAAAGGAGTTAATTTGTGGAATAACTTGGGAACTGACCTGAAAAGATGTAATTCACTTGTTGAATTTAAAAAAAATATGTAAAAGCAAAGTTCAATATTATTATTTAAATCAGACATGAGTTAAGAAAACTGTAGAAATGATTTATTTATTTACTTATTTTTCTTTGATGTATCAATGAATGTAATGAAATTTGTACATAAGTGTGTTGATGTATTACTATTGTGTATTTCTATTAATTTTATTTGCATACGCTATAGGAGTAGGATTATATATTTTCTTTTATTAAAATGTAATCAATTGTAAATAAGTGATAGGATATGAAGAATAAGGGGTAGGACTGGATAAGTTTTCAACTTCTTCCTACTCCCTTGAACATATAAATTGATATTTATTGGATGTTTCTTTTATTTTACTTTTAACTTTATTTGTTTGTGTTTTATATATATGGATATATATATATATATATATATATATATATATATATATATATATATATATATATATATATATATATATATATATATATATATACATATGTTCAATAAACTTCAACTTCAAAAGTGCTGTGCAATCAAGATGTAGGGATACTGTAACAGTATATGCCATAAACAATACGAAAACTAGCACATAGAAGACAAGAAAATTAATTTGGTAGTTGAAATATCACAAGAATACGAATGAGTTTTTTTGTTGTTGTTGTTTTTTGTTTTTTTTCTAAAACGGAGGTGCCATCATATTGAGTGCATTTTTTATTTTTATTTCATTCTGATGCCCAACCAGTGTGCCGTATTTTGTTATTCCTGAGGGGCATAACGAAATATAATTGAGAAGCAGTGCGTTATTAAAATGTTATGTCACATGACTTACACCACCAAATAAATGTCACAAAAAGTAGTCTGTGGAAAGAAATAATGGCAATAATCATCTTTAGTTGAACACAAAGCTATTCTGTTGTATGTAATGGTACCTGCATACACAGGTTAATTGTTCTGCCTGATGCATCAGTTCAATCATGTCCTTACATTAATTGGTCTTTGTCAAATGGTTTGAAACTTTGATACATTGTTTGTGTGGATCAGAATGTTGACACAGTGGTTTGCACGCATGCCTCGCAGTTCAAAGGTTAGGGGTTCAAATCTCACCTCTGGCCTTGCTGTGTGTGACACGTGCATGTTAAGCCCATGTTTGAGTGGGCTTCCTCTCACAGTCCAAACAAATACATGCTTCTTCAAGTAAAATACAGCTGGGGTGGGCTCCACGGCTCACCCATGACAAGTCAACCTGTATAGAAAATGTTTGGATTGATGTTCTAATATGGCACATTTGGTAGGTGTTCTTTTTTAAAATAGTATAAATAGTAGTGCTGTCAAAGTTAAAGCGTTAACTAATTAATTAATCACAAAAAATTATCGCATTAATCATTGTATTACCGCAGATTAATCACACTATTAATTTTGACCGCAGATGATCCTTTTTAGCTGACACCGGATGGTTACGTTAAGGGTAGCTGTTGGAGTTATGAGCAATAAAAATAATTACATGCATTAAAATAAAGCATTTAATCAATGTTTACATATGCATATAGGTAATTTTTTCCCATTGTAAATTCTGCAAATAAATAATTGATTAGAAAAAGCAGAATGAGCGTGTGCAGTGGATATAAATTTTTGAAGACGTCCTCATAACATTACATGTCGAAAAAATTAACACACAACAGGTGCGCTTCAAATTTAGCGGGCAAAATATGTTGGGGGAGAAAAAAGCCTTTTTAAGTCAGTGATTAATCGTGATTAATCAAAATTATACGATGTGATTAATCTGATTAAAAAATGTAATCGTTTGACAGCTCGAATAAAGAGTCAAACAGTGCAGGATTGGCAGTAGTGTAATAGCCAAAAATCAGAGGTGAACAATTATTACAACCTGTTCAGATGAAACCGAGCTGCTTTGAGCGTAATCAAGCTTGTGGATCCAAAACTTTTTTAATTAATTTATTTATTTTTTATAATAAAGCAATTTTTTGAAATGTGTTTGACAAATAATTCTGAACAATTCAATTAAAACACAGTATACTAAGAACAATAAAAGTAAAACCAATGTAACACTGCATACTATGCTAATAAATAAATAAATAAATCAAAAAGCTTGCAATGAAGAAGACATGTATTTTAAGAAATGATTTAAAAACTGCCCAAGTGTGTCAAAATCCATAAAGTCACGGTCTCCCCCGTGTTTTGAATAGTAGACAGTGCTTGTTTTAGAAACAAAATGAATTTGTGAGTGTGTAAGGCAGAAAACTAGCAGATTGACCAGATTTATACTGAATTTAAAAACGTCCATTTTACCTTGAAAATAGCCGCACTTTACAGGTTTCTTTTCTTCATTTGTCTCAAGCTGCGGTGCTTCCTCATCAAGCCCTTTGGCGCCCTCTAGGGGCGTCGAAACACACACACTGAAAGCAGCTGGTTTTTAACCATATTGAGCCATGGCCTCCTTTGCGTAATTCCAATTGCTTCCACTGATCCATTACAGATGACAATGGATGATAAATATGTGGAGAACATCTGGGCCCTGCTAAAGAATGCCATCCAGGGGATCCAGGTGAAGAGCAACAGTGGGCTGAAGTTCGAGGAGCTGTACAGGCACGCGTACACCATGGTGCTTCACAAGCACGGCGAGAAGCTCTACACGGGTCTGAGGGACGTTGTCACGGAGCATCTCATCTACAGAGTAAATGATACCCTTGTGAATTTACGTGTCACCCCGGTGTTGCTGAATGCAGCGTGATTGCTTTCACAGGTACGGCAAGATGTCCTCACATGTCTAAATAACAAATTTCTGCAAATCTTAAATCAAGAGTGGAATGATCATCAAACTGCCACCATCATGATCAGAGACATCCTCATGTACATGGTAGGGAGGCAGCATAATGTAATGTCACGTTCCTTTATTTTCGCTCACTCACAAGCACCCCCAAACTTTGGTGGCGGTTTTATTATGCTTTTTATCTGATGAGTAAGTTTTCTTTCTTTCTTGTACATTGGCAAAAAGATTTATGTGTTTGTATCTACAGCTTGGCCAACCTTGAGGTGTTTTGTTTTGTTTTGTTTTGTGTCGAACAGGAGCCCCCTGGAAACTGTGTTGGATAGGGATGTAACGATAAGGGCAATATCGTGATATCGTGATATTAAAACTGCCACAATATCGTCGTTGTCATGTTCACAATATTTAAAAGGAACACATCTGTTGAAAAAGTCAGGTTGATTTCCATTTGTGCAGTTCTAGCACCCTCTAGTGGCTATTTTATTAGTGCAATTTAATTTTCATAAGGGCTGTTTTGGCCTTCTATGTTTAAAATCTATGCTAATTGTCAGATGAAGGGGAACCTAATTTGCTTGTGAATCGATCAATGTGTGCTTGCATTAGCAAGTAAGTGCCTCAATATTGTTATTAAATAATGTAGGTGGTTTATATGCATTGCTGTTATGTACAAAAGCACAATATTGTGCTTTTTATAGTATGAGCTCTTTTTTTTTTTTACAAAACAGTGGTACCTCTACTTACGAAATTAATTGGTTCTGGAAGAAAGTTCTTAAGTAGAAAAATTTGTAAGTAGAGACGCATTTTCCATGTAAATGCCCTAATCCGTTCCAAGCCTCCCAAATTTCAGACATAAATGTTTTATAAAGCATAAAAAGGCATCAAAACATGTAACAAATACATGTAACAAATACATGTTACGATTAGATTATTGCACAATAAATGAGAGTTCTGCGTAATGTAAAAAACAAAGAATAGAGTAAAGAATAAAAATGATGGTCATTTACCTTTTTAACTGCTGTCCTCATCGTTTTTTGCCCTCTGGGTCATGTTCTCCTCTCTCAGAAGTGTTATTTATTTTTTTCATTTATTTATTTTTTTTTAAAACAATCCTTCGTTAATGTCCAATGCAAGCATCATCTTAGTGAGCAAACGCCCGACTGGTGAACACTTTTTCTGGGCGATTCTTTTAAACTCTGAAACTCTTTTAAATTCTGAAACTTCATTGAAACTTCCGGTATGGCGAGGCATCCTTTTCAAAAAAAAAAAAAAAAAAAAGGCCCGAGTCGTCGCAATTAAAAACTTACTGTGCCTTCATCAATCACCAATTGTTTGAATTGTTGCACAAATTCGTTGGCCGTTAGTTCATACATTTAAGAAAAACTATCGGAACACCTCATGGGCCGCGGGATGAATGATGAGGACGCTGTATAGACACCGATCTAGTATACGCTCATACCTATGGTAGAGGTTCCTCTTAGCCAATGGGATGCTAGAACGATGCACAAACACCGATCTAGTATTTACGCTCATAGGTACCTATGGTAGGAAATAGCCATAGCCGAAAGTATGTTGCGTTCGGTAATGTATTTTTACCTTTCGTATCTAGAAATTTCTTTCGTAACAAGAGGCAATATTTTCCCGTTGAGGAGTTTCGTAACTCGAAAATTTCGTATGAAGAGATGTTCGTAAGTAGAGGTTCCACTGTATTGTGATCTTTTTAAAATATCGCCAACCCCCCCACAATATCGTGATAATATCGTATCGTGATGTTTGGATATCGTTACATCCCTCGTGTTGAATAACTGGATGTACTTGTGTTTGTGTAATTGTCGGTGTGACAGTTATATTTTAGGCTTAACTGTGACTATATACAGTAGGGATGTAACGATACCGGTAATATCTTGATATTGTGATATTAAAACTGCCACAATATCATCGTCGTCGTCATGTTCACGATATTTAAAAGCTACACATCTGTTCAAAAAGTCAAGTTGATTTCCATTTGTGCAGTTATCGCACCCTCTGGTGGCTATTTTTTTTTGTGAGGTTTAGATATGTTTTGGCCTGTCTATGTTTAATAATACACTAATTGTCAGATAAAGGGGATTGTAAAATGCTTTGAAGCAAATCAATGCGTTGAGGAACTCAATGTGGGCTTGCATTAGCGACTAAGTGTCTCACTATTAGTACAAAAGCGCAGTATTGTGCTTTTTTTTTATATGAGCTCTTTTTTTTTTTTTTTTACAATATTGTGGCATTTTTTAAATATCACTAACCTCCCCACAATATCGTGATGATTATCGTATTGTGAGCTTCATATCGTGATATCGTATCGTGATATTTGGATATCGTTACATCCCTATATACAGTATAGCAGTGGTTCTCGACCTTTCTTCAATGATGTGCCACTCTCAAATAAGTTTTCAGCCAAGTACCCGCTAACCAGTGCAAAGATGAGAAAAGAAAAACAGTGGTGTGACATCAGCATTAGAGATAGACCGATATGTTTTTTTGTTTTTTTGTTTTTTTGTTTTTTTTCAGGGCTATTAACGAAACCGATTATTAGTCATTAAGAACACCGATAACCGATATTTGGAGCAGATATTCATTTTCACTAAAAGGGAAAATATTGTCATCTAAATTTGAAAAAAAAATACAAACTCCAGCTCTTAAATTGTTTGATTTTTTAGGGTTTGTAAATTATTGTAGTTAAAAAAAAAATCTTAGTCAATAGACATGTTTGTTTTCAAAAATATAACAAAAAGTTCAGGGATCTCCTACAAGCAGTCACATGTCTTCAAAAGTTAATTAGAAATGTAAATAAATAGTTCCTTATTGTTGCTTTTACAGTAAATACAAAATAGCTGAAGTATTAAAATTTTATTTAAATTTCCAACAAAAATAGAAGGTGCAAAGAGTTCCCAGGCTCAGCAGCGTCTCTGAAAATTTAAATAATTAGTTCTTTGAAGTTAACACTTTTTGAAATGGAGTTATTATCGGCCGTATGATTCTTCAAAATGGCCGATGCCGATATTTGTCAAAATGCTGAATATTTGCACTGATAATATATCCAGCCAATAATCGGTCTATCCCTAATCAGCATCTGGTTTTAATTTTGAAACTCTTTTTGTAGTGGTATCTCCATAACTATTTGGAGATAAAAAGAAATATATAGTTAAAAAAATATTATAATAATAATAATAAAATAATTACCTTTATTGTAAATTAAGATTTTCTGTGAAGGACCAAGCATTTTAAAAAAGTCAAAAATAACCCAGATTGGGTCAAAAATGGACCAACCTCACTTTTTGAGTTATTCAACCCAAATTAAATTAATAACCCAAACAAATTGGGTTACTTTATCCATTTGGCCCAATTTTTTGGGTGAATTGAATAAGCCAGTTGCATTGGGTCGAAAATGAACCAACCCACCATTTTGAAATATTTAACCCAAAAAGCTCAAGGGTCAAATTAAGTTTAAAAAAAAAAAAAAAAAAAAAAAAAAACACAAAGCAACCCAATTTATTTAGTTATTTGTGGGTTACTTATTTGACCCAATTTTTGGGGGGTTCATTGAATATCCCAGTTGAATTGGGTCAAAACTGAATCGACCCATCTTTTGGGTTATATCACCATAAATTCAAATGGGTCA
Source organism: Festucalex cinctus (assembly GCF_051991245.1). Lineage (NCBI taxonomy): Eukaryota > Metazoa > Chordata > Actinopteri > Syngnathiformes > Syngnathidae > Festucalex > Festucalex cinctus. The sequence goes on along the minus strand of NC_135411.1, from coordinate 10,378,239 downwards.
AATTAAATAACCCGCAAAGGCTGGGTTGTTTTTGTGGGTTAGTCATTTGACCCAATTTTTTGTGCTAATTGTGTAACCCAGTTTAATTGGGTCGGAAATTAATCGAGCAGTCATTAAATCCAAAAAGTGTTTTCCCTTGAATCCATGTTTTTTTGGGGGTTGTTTTGTGAGTTTTTCATTTGAGCCAACTTTATTTGGTTCGTTGAATAACCCAAAAAGTTGAGTCGGCCCCTTTTTGACCCAATTTGTGTTCATTTTGACCCACCCGTTTTTATAGCGCACGATATACGCTGTGCTCTGTGATTCCAGGACCGGGTTTATGTTCAGCAAAACAGCGTGGAGAACGTGTACAACCTCAGCGTCATCGTATTCAGAGACCAGGTGCTCCACTTCAGCTGCATTCGGGAACACCTATGGCAGACGCTACTGGACATGATCAAACGAGAGAGGAGGGGAGAAGTTGTAGACAGGTATGGAGGAGTATTTGGGATCACCTGTAGGTAGCCGATGATGGCATAAAAGTGAGCTCCCGTAAACACAATCAAATCCATTGAAGGCAGCACTTCATATACCGAGCAATCAAGTATTAGCAGTATCAGAAGCTTAGGCTAATCTGCGTATCCAGCAAAACTCAATCCAACTCTTCTTAGAGATGTAAACTTTTATGATTTTACAATTGACGACTGAACAAGCACTCCAGCGACCCAACTATTTGCTGCTCAGTGCCTCTGGGCTGTAATGTTGCCCGCCTGAAACTCCAATAACCCAACTTGACCCAATGTGGACCTGTTTGCTGAGTTTTTATTTTTTCCAAATTCATACTGTGCTCCCCTTACAGGAGCTTTGTTTGGTCAACCTTGCCCCCAGTGTCGGTCATTGTTTTTTAATGTTATTTTTTTTCTTTCTTAGACGGGCTGTCTGTGCTATTTCGTACAGAAGACTTTAAAACCTCAATTCTAATTTCATCAATTTGCTAGAGTTCAGTTTGATACGATTTTTCCCTAATCCGATACTGTTTTTTTTTTTTTTTTTTTTTTTATGGAACATCATTCTTCAAGGACATGATAAAAACTCCACAAACGTTAAATTAAAAATAAAATTTTACGGAGGCAGTAATTGGTTAATTATTTAGTTTATTAATAAAAGCAACACGTGTTATAATCACCTAAGTGTTATGCAAACATCAGCAAGGATGAGATGAAAATATTTTCGTAATTCGAATTCAATAATTGTAAATATAAATGAAAATGATTCCGAATGGTGCAATAAGTCAGCTCTTTCATAAATGTAAGAAAATACTTTTCAATTCATGTGATCAGAAATTTTCAGCAAAAAAAAAATATGTGGCCTTTAAAATTCAAATTCTTATGAAATTATGGGGAAATGGTCTGTAAAAATAATTGATTCAGGCTCAAAAAGGAAAATTGATTTGATATTGTGGCCTTTTTGTAATATCGCCAACCTCCCCACAATATCATGATAATATCGTATTGTGATATTTGGATATCGTTACATCCCTATTGGTTATTTGATTTTTTTTTTTAAACCCAGCCCTCATCTAGGGTACTGCCCAGAGGCATTATTATTGACTGGACACATTTTAATTGCAGGGGATCCATCAGAAACTCCTGCCAGATGCTGATGGTCCTCGGCCTGGACAGCAGGATCGTCTACGAGGAAGACTTTGAGCGTCCGTTCTTAGAAATGTCAGCTGAATTCTACCAGGTGAGTCCCTTCCGGGTGCCCGTGTCCCCTTAAGGGCACCCGGTGTCTATAAAGTAACGCCCCATATCGGCCCGCTTAGATGGAAAGCCAAAGGTTTCTCGCAGAAAACAGCACCAGCATCTACATTAAGAGGGTGGAGGCCAGAATCAACGAGGAAATCGAGCGCGTCAAACATTGTTTGGACAAGTCGACGGAGGATTCCATCGTCAAGGTGGTGGAAAGGGAGCTGATCACGAACCACATGAAAACCATAGTGGAGATGGAGAACTCAGGCATGGTCCACATGCTCCAGAATCGCATAACAGAAGGTCGAGTAACCCTGGAAATATTTCATAAAAAAAAATCCATGATACTTATTTTTCTGCTCACTTCTGCCCACAGACCTTTTGTGCATGTACAAGCTGTTCAGCCGTGTGCCGAATGGCCTCAAAACCATGTGTGATTGTATGAGCTTGTACTTGAGAGAGCAGGGCAGAGCTCTAGTGTCAGAGGAGGGAGAGGGCAAAAACCCAGTCGACTATATCCAGGTATACATATTGGGGAAGCAAACGCCACATTCCAAACTACTGGGAAATATAAAGGGATGCACCAATACTGCTTTTTTTTTTTATTATTAAATCAGTACAGGGAGTCCTCGAGTTATGTCGGAGTTACGTTCCTATGCTAGCGATGTACCTCGAATTTCGACTTTAGTCGAATTTCGACTTTAGTCGAATTTCACCATTAACTCTTGCTGCCATACAGTATCAAAAAACAAACAAAAACAAACAAACAAACAAACAAAACAGTGCCAGCCAATTTTGAGCATTTTAACTCATCTTTCAAGGCAAACAGAATATTGTGTACTTTTACTACATATGCAATGTGGGTACCAAATGAAAGATCGCATTCCATTCTTTCATTAGAAAAAAAACAACGATGTTTCTACCTTATTCCGTTCGTTAGTAATAATAACCATTTGACAAGAGATCATTTGAATGACATTGAGCAAAAATTGAAAAGATGAGAAAACAAGCTTTTTGCGAAGATACATTTTCTCCACAACAGTCAGTTTGACACAAAATATTTTTGTTTTGTGACGCTCTGCAAATTAGGTTCAATATGACAAAGGCTTTGATCATTCACGCCATCCTTGAAAACGTTTGATTTCATCCGATTTCATCAAATTCCGTCATGTTTCATTGTAATTCAGTACACCGGCAGCCCCTTGAAAAGAGATTCAATGCTGCCATCTGCTGGCCATAGTTAGTGTTTTGGATTCCAAAATTCATTAACCAGTCAGCGCTCCACTTAAATGTTGCACTTCCCATTGATTTAAAAAAAAAAAAAAACATAGTTGATGTCATTTAACGTTTTTGGCGGCATACATCGTGATTTTACTTATCGCTATTAAACGTGTTTGGCAGACAGAGTAAAATTCAATATTTACATCAAAGTAATTTGCGTAAATAAATCTAAAATACATTACAATAAAAAATAAAAAAGATACTGTCCGACTGAAGGCCAAGTCTTTGCCGATGTTTGTTGATGTCTCTCCTTTCTGCGATCTTTTTATGATGTCTAGCTTCGTTGCTATGGTAACTGCTTTTCTTTTGGCTGGACCAACATTGAGAGAAGGCATAGCTTTCTTCTTGGGAGGGCTAGTATGTGGACAAAAGAGGGCGAAAAAGAAAAAAAGATATTCCCAACAAGTGCGCAAGCGCTAGCACTAGCTAACGCAGAGGTGTCCAAACTACGGCCCGGGGGCCATTTGCGGCCCGCCGGCCATTTTCCAGTGGCCCACGACATATGCTATAAATGGCATTTGACTCAGTTCAAATCAAATAAAAACAAAAATGTTTGGAGATGGTCAAAGTAATAAGGGAGGGTATTGAAAAACTGGTGCCATTAAAGGCTATTTTAGTTAACTAAAACTAATGAAATAGCTAAAATTAAAATTCAAAAAACAATTTGGTTAACAAAATAAAATGAAAACGAAAATGCTTTTTTAAAAACAAAAACTAAGTGAAATTACATTTTATGTTTACAAAACTAACTAAAACTATAATTATAGCAAAAATGTACTTCGTTAGAAATAGAAAAGCACCTTCAGATCACGTCGCTCCCATGGTGTTTTTTTAAATATTGCGCACAAGTAATCCACATTAAAAAAAAAATAATAACAATAATGCTACTGAAACTAACTAAACTAAAACTAAGCATTAAATAACTAAAACTAATAAAAACTAACAGAACCACCCTGAAAACTAATAAAAACAAACTAAAATGAAAAATTCCAAAACTATAATAACCCTACTGCCATATTACAAATAAATTGCTTTATCTACTGTAGCATTTTTCTAAATATGCAAAAGCACAAATACATTACTTGTACAATTTTTAGGACTAAACACAATTTCTCTTCATAACATTATGTGGCCCTTGCATCCTTCTGATTTTCTCGATGTGGCCCTCAACTGAAAAAGTTTGGACACCCCTGAGTTAAGCGCTAAATAGCGGACGAGGGGAGAAAACACTGTGGCGGACGAGGAGCCAAAATGGCGGACCGGGCGTCACCGTCGTAAAGTCGAAACGCCTTAAGTCGAGTGCGCCTTGACTCGAGGACTCTCTGTATTTACATTTGAGTACTTGCTGAGAAACGTTTCATTTCTAAAATACAACTGGCAAGACAACTGATGCGATACATTATAACACGGTCACTTCTCTTTACTCTGACTTCTGTTTTTTAAAGTGAAGGGCAGGTTCCTTTTTATGAGGAGAAGCTTCCCTGCATTATCATAACTGCGTGCGTCCCTGGAGGTTGCGCACATTTGCATATATTAGCTCTAGAATTTCCACACACTATCCAAGTAACTATCATAATAGATTTAATAAGCCATTTCATCTTTGAGATAAGCATATGTTACTGGGAGGATTACCCAGGCAGCCCGAGGAGATGGGATTTGAGAAACTCGTCGGGGGAGGGACCATCTCTGTTATCGTTTATCATCCATTTTGAAGAGCATAATTTACAGTCAGTTTGCGTGTCGTCATCCATGTTTACCTTAAAGCAGGGGTGTCCAAACTTTTTCATTTGAGGGCCACATACAGAAAATCAGAGGGAAGCAAGGGCCACATTATGTGATGAAGAGAAATTGTGTTTAGTCCTAAAAGTTGTACAAATAATTTATTTGTTCTTTTGCATACTTAGAAAAATGATACAGTATAAACCAATTTATTTGCAATATGGCAGTACGGTTATTATAGTTTTGAAATGTTTTATTTCGTTTTGAGTTTTGTTTTTAATAGTAGTTTTAATTAGTTTTCAGGGTTGTTCTGTTAGTTTTTATTAGTTTTAGTTCTTTAATAAATGCTTAGTTTTAGTTTCAGTATTAGTTTTTTTTATTATATTTTTTTTTAAATGTATATTACTTGTGCCCTATATTTAAAAAAAAAACACCATACTTTCAAACGTCATTATTCAAAAATTCAATAATAATATCAAAATTAATCTACTAAAAATCACATTTACGGTAAATTAAATTAATTACCAAAGACTAAAACGAAGGACATTTTTGCTATAATTATAATTAGTTTTAGTTAGTTTTGTAAACATAAAATGTAATTTCAGTTAGTTTTCGTCTTTTAAAAAGCATTTTCGTTTTTATTTTATTTTGTTAACAAAATTGTTTTTTTAATTTTAGTTTTAGTTATTTCATTGGTTTTAGTTAACTAAAATAACCTTTAATGGCACCTGTGTTTTTTGACACCCTCCCTTCTTACTTTGACCATCTCCAAACATTTTTTGTTGTTAATTTATTATTATTTATTATGTCTACGATGTTACCTGAATTTTGCCGAGCAGACCTCAAGAGTTGTTGCCTTAAGTTGTTAAATAAAGTGCCTTGGCATCTGTTGGACCCTCTTTATACAACTTACAAAACGCTACAGATGAACGTAATTCTGGTAAATTAATGGCTGAGTCATGCGTTGTTTTTTTTGTTTGTTTTTTTTGAAGGATCAAAACTAGGGATGTTCGATACCACTTTTTTCAGACCAATACCGATAATGATACTCAGACCCACAGTACTCACCGATACTGATACCAACTGTCGATACCAGTAGTACATTTTGACAAATAAAAAAAAATCACAAAAAGATATTTTTAAACAAATATATTTCCTTTAATTTTGACACAAAAAAAAAACAGCACAGTCACTCTTCAATAGTCTTAACGCTCAAAATAAAACACAAAAATACTCTTTTAGTTTAAGATTCACAATTTTGAAGTATTTCCAAACCGGTGAAGTTTTGGTGAAAAACTGCTGCAAGCTAGCGCCACTTACAGGCAAGGAGGACTCACTTAACGTCTTCCCCCTCTGCCATCGCTCGCTTGTACTCGTCTGCGTCACGAGTGCTCGAGTACTTGAAAAAAGGCTGGTATAGGCCCAATACCGATACCTGGTATCGGTACTCGCCCATCCCTAATCAAAACCAATCTACATAAACTGGAACAAAAATTTAAAAACAAAAAAAAATTGGCAAAAGCAGGGGCGGCATGGCTCAGTGGTAGAGTGGTCATCTCCCATCTGTGAGGTTGTGGGTTTGATCCTGGTGGTGATCATGTCGAAGTGTCCTTGAGCAAGACACTGAACCCCCGATTTGCTCCCAGTTGACCCACCATGGCAGCAGTCGACCACTGGTGTGTGAATGGGTGAATGTGAGACTTTAACTCATTTGCTCCCAATAACGTGTAAATACGTTTTTTTTTCTTGTTTTTTTTTTTAATTTCTTTTATTTTATTTTTTTTGCTAAAGCATACAGAAGGCTTTGATGCAGCCTCTCAACTACAAAGAACGGTTGGGGAAATGGTAGTTATTACACAAACGGCCAGCAGGTGGCAGCAGAGCAAAGGAGCAAATTACTTACAATTTTAAATAGATTTGTGAAAACTGATGAAACTTAGCTCTCTTCTAATGCTAATTGCTGCAAAACGGAAACAGATAGAAACATACTTTTTTTTCCTGATGAAAGAAGAGACTTTAATTTTTCTTTTGATAGGTTCCGTGCTTTTATAGCAATATAATACAATATTCTGTGGGCCTTGCAAAAAATTCAGTAAAACAGCCAGGAGCGAACAGGATTGTTTCTGTGAAAATGGATGGGAGTGAATGAGTTAATTGTAAAGCGCTTTGGGTACCGTATTGGTGTAGTTAAAAGCGTTATATGAAAAGCAGCCCATTTACCAATCGAGTGAAAACTAGCGTAATCTCACTAACCTATGCTAGCACTGTAGTGAAGTCACAATTGCAATTAATATTTGTAAGAAAAACACTTTTAAGCTGTCAACATAAAACAATCATTGAAAATGTATGGCGGTAACCGAGCGTGAAATGTCCAAATTCAAAACATGACTTTGATCATGCTTTTGAAGAAAGACCACTATCGGAAAATGGAAATGATAACTCAAGTATGTTGCGTTGTTGCCTCCCTAACAGGGCCTGCTTAACCTGAAGATGATATTTGACCATTTCCTGCACGAGTCTTTCAACAATGACAAACTGTTCAAACAAACCATAGCCGGAGACTTTGAGTATTTCCTCAATCTCAACTCCCGCTCACCGGAATACCTCTCGCTCTTCATCGACGACAAACTTAAGAAAGGAGTCCGAGGGGTATGCCCTTAGAAGTATTAGACATCCTTTATCCACAAAACGCAGTTATGTTATTCTAACTCTTTGGCATCCTTGTTAAGTTGACCGAACAGGAGGTGGAGTTGATTCTGGACAGGACCATGGTGCTGTTCAGGTTCCTGCAAGAGAAGGATGTGTTTGAAAGGTACTACAAGCAGCACCTGGGCCGGAGACTGCTGAGCAACAAGAGCGTCTCGGACGATTTGGAGAAGAACATGATCGCCAAGCTCAAAGTAAGACAAGGTCGGTTGTCTTTACATCACTGGTCCAGTCTTTTGGGATCATCGTCTTTGCTCTTCGCAGACAGAATGTGGCTGTCAGTTCACCTCAAAACTGGAGGGGATGTTTCGAGATATGACCATCTCCAACACCACCATGGATGAGTTCAGGCGACACGTACACGTCACATCGGTAAGACCCTAAAATGGAATTTTAGCCAAGTCAAAATAGGTCGACTCAGAAATTACTTTACAGGGTCTTTAACTCATTCACTCCCAGCCATTTTCACAGAAGCAGTCACATTCGCTCCCGGTTGTTTTACTGCATTTTGACTGATTTTGCAAGGCCCACAGAATATTGTGTTCTATTGCTATCAAAGCATGGAACCTATCAAAAGAAAGATGAAAGTCTCTTCTTTCATCAGAAAAAAAAGTATGTTTCTATCTGTTTCCGTTTTGCACAAATTAGCATTAGAAAGGAGCTAAGTTTCATCAGTTTTCACAAATCTATTTAAAATTCACAATAATTGAGCTTTTTTTCTAGATGGCCCTGGTTGATCTCCTTTGCTCTGCTGCCACCTGCTGGCCGTTTGTGTAATAACTACCATTTCTGTAACCGTTCTTTGCAGTTGAGAGGCTGCATCAAAGCCTTCTGTATGCTCTAGCATTAAAAAAACAAACAAAAAAAAACGTATAAATACGTCTTTGGGACACTTAAAACATTTTTTTTTTTTAAACGTATTTACACGTCATTGGGAGCAAATGAGTTAATAAATGTGTCCAATCTCGGCCCCTTTAGGCTTCTCTATGTGGCGTGGACCTGACTGTCCGAGTCCTCACGACCGGTTACTGGCCAACACAGTCGACGACGCCCACATGCACCATCCCCGTTTCCCCTCAGCACGCTTTTGAGGTGTTCAGGAGGTATAATACTTGTTGAACTGACGTGTTACCCGATTTCAGTCAGTACATTTTTTTTTTAGTGGCATCTCTTTGCCAGGTTTTACCTGGCCAAGCACAGCGGTAGACAGCTCACGCTACAGCATCACATGGGTGGAGCAGACCTAATTGCAACTTTCTACGGCACATTGAAAAGAGTGAGTGTCCAAAAATGCAACTTTTCAGCTTGTTAGAGAACGTTTCGTAGGAAGGTCGGATGAAAACGGCTCAAGTCTTGTGCCCAGGACGACGGTTCCGACGCGGGCATGGGAGGCGCCCAAGCGAGCGGCGCCAACTCCCGCAAGACCATTCTGCAGGTGTCCACCTTCCAGATGACCATCCTCATGCTCTTCAACCACAGCGAATGTTACACGTTTGAGGTTTGCTGCAGCGAAGGCGTCACCCTTTTACCTTTGATCAACACTTTCTATCGAGTCATGTTTGATGCAATGCATTTTCTTTTTCAAAGGAGATCCATCATGAGACAGATATTCCCAGATGGGAGCTCGTGCGAGCGTTGCAGTCTTTGGCCTGCGGGAAGCCCACGCAGCGAGTTCTCACCAAAGAGCCAAAGTCCAAGGAGATTGAAAACGGACATTTGTTTACAGTCAATGACCAGTTTACTGCCAAAGTACACAGAGTCAAAATACAGACAGGTGCGTGCATGACAGGACACAGACGCAGCCCCGTGCGCTATTTATAGCAGCGATTCTCAACTGGTTGGTCCGGACCCCTCGGAGAACCATTTTAGGGTGGGATGCGGGGAGGTAGAAATAAATCGGAGTGGCCCTCGATTTATGACGCTACCGAGTAGTCATGGGCCGTTACCGGTAGGGATGTAACGATACGGGCAATATCGTGATAACGTGATATTAAAACTGCCACAATATCGTCGTCGTCATGTTCACAATATTTAAAAGGAACACATCAGTTCCATTTGTGCAGTTCTAGCACCCTCTGGTGCCTAGTTCTTTCCACTCTGGAGCCCGGTTTCAAAAGTGATCGTTTTCAAGCTCTGAAACCGAGCCGCCGTGGTGTGGACGAACGGCCTAAACGGCAAGAAACTCGTGCAGATATACTGAAACGGGCTTTCATGAGAACGAGGCCCAAAACAGCCTCATTCATTAAAAAATAAAATAAAATGGCCGCTTTTGGTGAGAACGCAGCATTATGAAAATATTTTACTCAGGTTAAAAAGTTTCTTAGTGCTACTTTAATTGTTTAATGTATGCATTTACTTTAAACTCATTAACTCATTGACTCCCAGCCATTTGCATTGAAGAAACTCCCTTTTGACAGATTTTGCAAGGCCCACAGAACATTGTGTTCTATTGCTATAAAAACATGGAACCTACAAAAAGAAAGATTAGAGTCGTTTCTTTCATCAGGAAAAAAAACGTATATTTGTATCAGTTTCCATTTTGCAGCCATTAGCATTAGAATATAGCTAAGTTTCATCAATATTCACATTCCTGGTGAAAACACTGACAGAGCTGGTTGCAACACGGCCCTGGCTGATCTCCTATACTCTGCTGCCACGTGATGGCTGTGTTTACTACAATTGCATTAAGCCACCTCTCCATGTCAGATGCTGACATGAACCTCTCGCATAAAACAAAAAAACAAAACAAAAAACGTGTAAACACGTTTTTGGGAGTGAATGACAAAGTATTAAAAACGTTTTTACACGTTTTTGGGAGTGAATGAGTTAAGTGCCAGTGTAGTTAAAATTTATCTTTGACATCTTTAACCGTCAGTGGCAGTGAATGAGTTCAATATTGCATTTATTAGCTGAATTTTTAATTCATTTGTGTCCAGGGGATTTATCCTGAAGTGAAGCCACAATTACAGGAAATATTTGTATGGATAGGCCATTAAAAAAAAAAAAATAGTACCATGCATGTGCCTACTTGTGTCACGTGATGATTAATTGCATATTTTAAATTGTATTTTAGTTTAAGGTTCAAGTTATAATGCAAATCTGACTTGAAACAATTCACTTTTTCCATCTCCAAGAAATTGTTCCTCAAGATTGAACGTCAACTTGTACCCTGTGTTTTCCCCAGTCGCTGCGAAACAAGGGGAGAACGACCTGGAGAGGAAAGAGACGCAGCAGAAAGTGGACGACGACAGGAAGGTGATGATCGAGGCAGCCATAGTGCGCATCATGAAGACCAGGAAGAAGATCCAGCACAACGTCCTGGTGGCCGAGGTGAATATTTCCTTCTCCTCGCGTCGACGCCTCAAATTGCCACTCTTTGACATGCTGTGTGATTTGAATGTTCGCAGGTGACTCAGCAGCTGCAGGCACGCTTCCTCCCCAGCCCCGTGGTCATCAAAAAGCGCATCGAGGGACTTATAGAGAGGGAATACTTGGCAAGGACTCCAGAGGACCGTAATATGTACACCTACATCGCATAGATGCGGAAGATGGACCTTACAACTACATCCTACAACAAACTCAAATGGGAAAAAAAAAAATCCGCACGGACAATCCTTCCAAAAATCAAAGGAGCTACTTTATTCTTTTACCCCTTGAGATGAGACTGACCAATCAATGTGATTAATGTGAAAATATGAATCTGCACCTTATTTATTTTTTTTTGTGTTTCAATACTGTACAGAAAGGAATTTATTTTGAAAATGTTACAAAAGAAAAATAAAGCAGATAAAGGCTCATTTGATCATAATTTAAATATTCTGAAGCCAGTTTAATTGTATTTAATTGACATTCTACATTGTAATTTATTTTTTTTTCAGCTTGATGCTCATAAGGGAAAAGTTTGATATTTGATCTCCTGTAAGTGCATGCATTTTTAAAATAAATGAGTATCATTGCAAAAAAAAAAAAAAAAAAAAAGCCAAATATAACTACTTTTGTCTATAGTTTTTGAATTTTTGTAAAAACTTGGTTTGTTTTTTTTGTACTTCTGTAAATCTTTATTTCCTTTCTCTTCATAATTACGGTTCCACTCACACAAACATGTATGCTGTCAATTGAAGACTCTCAAAGTGCCCATCTAGTGGAAAAGATAATTGTTTTAAATGATTTTAATAAATATACTCAAATCCCAGTCTTTTCTAAAATATTGCTGGCCATGCAAAATTCCAAGATGGATTCAAAATCCAAGCTTTTCACCCTTTATTATTATTATTATTATTATCATTATAGCTCAAGAAGTGTTGATTTTTTATCCAAGTTGAATGTAAAATGAGGTTTTGGAGATATTTTGGTGCGAACACTAAATTGGCATTAGGTACAAGTGAAAAAAAAGTGTTTATGAGCCATAAATTTGAAAATATATTGTTTTTTTTTGTAGATCTGTCAAAAGATTAAATTTTTTAATCAGAGTACTCGCATCTTAGAATTTTGATTAATCATGATTAATCACTGACTTAAAAAGGCTTTTTTTCCCCAACATATTTTGCCCGCTAAATTTGAAGCACACCTGTTATGTAAAATTTTTCAACATTTAATGTTATGAGGACGTCTTCAAAAATTTAGATCAACTGCACACGCTCATCGTGCTTTTTCTAATCAATTAATTATTTACATAAGTTAAAATGGGGAAAAAATGACCTACGGCATATGTAAACATTTATTAAATGCTTTACTTTAATGCATGTAGTTTTGTTTATTGCTCAAACTCCAACAGCTACCTTTAACGTAACCATCCGCTGTCAGCTAAAAAGGATCATCTGCGGTCAAAATTAGTAGTGTGATTAATCTGTGGTAAAACAATGATTAATGTGATAATTTTTTGTGATTAACTCATTCACTCCCAAAGACGTATTTATACGTTTTTTTAGGTTTTTTGTTTGCTAGAGTTTTTGTATGACGGCTTTGATGCAGTTTCTGACCTGAAGTGGTCGCTTAAAGTGATAGTAGTTATTACAAAAAAAAAAAAAAAAAAAAGTGTGCTTCATCTGTTTCATTCATTTTTATTTTTTTTCTAACAACTACCATCACTTTAAGCTTCCACTTCAGGTCAGAAACTGCATCAAAGCCTTCATACAAAAACTCTAGCAAACAAAAACCTAAAAAACGTATAAATACGCCTTTGGGAGTGAATGAGTTAATTAGTTAACGCTTTAACTTTGACAGCACTAGTTTTTTGCTTCAATGCAGACATGTTTGAACCAAATGCATGTACATTTGTAGCTTTTATTGTTCTTAAGATGCATGTACAGTATGATTTCCATGTGCCCTGGTAGAATGTGTCTTCAGAATTCTGCAGTCCTTCAAATAAGTTAACCCCAAAATGTGTCTCATTCCCCATGACTTCATTCAATTGGTTACAAGAGTCAACATTTATACGACTTTGGATGTGCCGGGCTTTGATTGCACGGCTTTGGCCAGCATCTCCAGCTGAGAGATGAAAGTCAGAACCTCCACAGTAGAACTGCGAGTCCAAGCGAGAGGCAGGTGGGTTGGGACGGCCTTCCGATCTGCAATTATAGACGTGTCACCGTGTGAGAAAAAGAAAAGGCACAGAACACCTCCCAGAGTTGTTTCCCCACCTTGAAAGAACTTCCCGCTGTCAGTTGTGCCAGCAGCTTTGGATACGGCCAACCATATCACGGTGTCGGCTCCTTGCTCTGGACTACGCAGCCTCTGTCCCATCATACTGTGGAACTGAGGCATTGACGTGGACACGGCTGCAAAAGGAATGGGTCAAATTCAATATGTATTAACTCATTCACTCCCATCCATTTTCACAGAAGCAACCCCCTTTGCTCCCAGCTGTTATACTAGATTTTGACTGATTTTACAAGGCCCACAGAATATTGTGTTCTATTGCTATCTAAACATGGAACCTACAAAAAGAAACATTAAGAGTCTTTTCTTTCAACAGGAAAAAAAATAAATAGATTTGTGTCCGTTTCCGTACAGATAGGTTTCCTTGATATTCGCATTCCAGGTGAAAACACTATCAAAAAGAGCTTATTGCAACATAGCCCTGGCTGATCTCACCCACCACCTGCTGGCCATTTTGTGTAGTAACTGACATTGTTTTAAGCCACCTCTTCATGTCAGAAGCTGAACGAAAGCCTTCTGTATGCTCTTGCATTTAAAAAAAATAAAATAAAAAATCATTAAAAAACGTATAAAGAGTTAAACTGCTCATTTTTATGCTACAGGAATGTTCATTGCTCTAAGGCAGTGGTGCCCAAACTACGGCCCGGGGGCCATTTGTGGCCCGTCGTCCATTTTCCAGTGGCCCGCGACATATGCTAAAAATGGCATTTGACTCAGTTCAAATAAAATAAAAACAAAGATGAAGAACAATTTTGTAAATGAAATAAAATAAAAACGAAGATGCTTTTTAAAAAAAAGAAAACTAACTGAAACTACATTTTATGTTTACAAAACTAACTAAACTAAAACGAACTATAAATATAGCAAAAATGTCCTTTGTTTTAGTCTTTGGTAATTAATTTAATGCATGAGCCTTTGGAGTTGATTTTAAAGTGATTTTTATTAGATTTACTTTGATATAAACCAGAATAATGACATTGCGCCCATGGTGTTTTTTTCAAATATTGCGCACAAGTAATACACATAAAAAAATAAAAAATAAAATAAAAAATAGCTAAAACTGAAAATAACTAAACTAAAACTAAGCATTTATTAAATAACTAAAACTAAGAAAAACTAACAGAACCACCCTGAAAACTAATTTAAACTAAATATTAAAAAAAAAAACTCAAAATGAAATAAAAACTAAAATAAAAAAAAATTCCAAAAGTATAGTAACCCTACTGCCATATTACAAATAAATTGGTTTATATACTGTCACATTTTTTCCAAATATGCAAAAGCACAAATAAATTATTTGTACAATTTTTAAGACTAAACACAATTTCTCTTCATAACATTATGTGGCCCTTGCGTCCTGATTTTCTGTATGTGGCCCTCAAATGAAAAAGTTTGGACAGCCCTGCTCTAAGCAAGGAATGGAAGCAATGATGTCATGCCATCGCCTCATGGCGCTTCCTTATCACCCAATCAGATTGCTCTGATGTCATCGCTATCATACAACCCCGAGGGCAGTGCTTCCCAGCCGATGTGCCATGAGAGAGCATCACAAGGTCAGAAAATGATTTACCACAAATGTTCATCTATGCCAGTGCTTCTTAATTAAAAAATCTTTAATTTAGCTTTAGCTAGTTTCAGTATTAATTTTAGTTTTGTTTTGTTTTTTTAATGCTTATTACTTGTGTGAAATATTTCAAAAGCACTATGGGAGCGACATCATCTGAAGGTGCTTTTCTATTGGCTGCTGCTAGATGACATCACTTTTCATCCTTTTTCCGGTTAATGTCAAAATAAATCTACTTAAAATCACATTTACAATCATCCCCAAAGGCTCATGCATTAAATTAATTACCAAAGACTAAAATGAAGGACATTTTTGCTATAGTTATAGATAGTTTTGTGAACATGAAAGTTAGTTTCAGTTAGTTTTCGTTTTTCAAAAAGAATTTCCGTTTTTATTGTATTTTGTTAACGAAATTGTTTTTTGAATTTTAGTTTTAGGTTTTTTGTTCGTTTTAGTTAACTAAACCGTGATCTGCATGTATTGATGCTTCAATTAACTAATTTGCTCCCAATAACGTGTAAATACGTTTTTTTTAAATGTTGTAAGTGTCCCAAAGACGTATTTATACATTTCTTTGTTTTTTTATGCTAGAGCATACAGAAGGCTTTGATGCAGCCTCTCAACTGCAAAGAACGGTTGCAGAAATGGTAGTTATTACACAAACGGCCAGCAGGTTGCAGCAGAGCAAAGGAGATCAACCAGGGCCATCTAGAAAAAAAAAAGCTAAATTACTTAGAATTTTAAATAGATTTGAGAAAACTGATGAAATTAAGCTCTCTTATAATGCTAATTGCTGCAAAACGGAAACAGATAGAAACATACTTTTTTTCCCAATGAAAGAAGAGACTTTATTCTTTCTTTTGGTAAGTTCCATGCTTTTATAGCAATTGAACACAATATTCTGTGGGCCTTGCAAAATCAGTCAAAATCCAGTCAAACAGCCGGGAGCGAACGGGATTGCGAAATGTGAAAATGGCTGGCAGTGAATGAGTTAATCTGATTTAAAAAAAAAAATAAAGAAAAAAAAAAAGTGACATTTTCAAACAAACAAAAAAATAAGTAAAACCAAATTGGCTCCTGCCTAAGATGGATAAAACGGATAGATTTTTCTACTTAATTCATATTCCACTGACGCAATATTAATCAGAATATTGTGTTTAGACTAGTAGGAGTGCACGGAACATAATTTGGGGAGGACGA
This sequence comes from Festucalex cinctus, assembly GCF_051991245.1. Lineage (NCBI taxonomy): Eukaryota > Metazoa > Chordata > Actinopteri > Syngnathiformes > Syngnathidae > Festucalex > Festucalex cinctus. The sequence goes on along the minus strand of NC_135411.1, from coordinate 10,362,381 downwards.
TTTTTGTCTTGTATGATTGACTGAACATGGCAGGCGTTTTTTGACTGTACCTGGCGTATCCACCCAGCCAGGATGCATCACAGAGAAGTGAACGTCAGGGTACTCTCTGGCCCACTGTTCCGTCAGCACCACCTGCTGTCTCTGAGAAGAATAGAAAATCATTTATCCTCCAAACAGGCAAATCCCCCACACACACTCCTACCTTGTTCTGGGCGTACACCATGAGGCCATCAAAGTATCCTTTCTCTGACTGTAAATCATCAATCTGGAGCTTCTGGACCAACATCCCCCCTGACGACACAGTGATCTAACAGAGGCATAGTGTGCTGAGAAGCCTTGGACAACAGGCACGGCAAACAAGCGTGCAACAAAAGTGGCACTGTGCAGTGCACTGTGCAGTGTGCTGGCTCATACCACCCTCGGTTGCCGGCTCTTTTGTAGAAGTGGGATGAGACTTTCAGTGAGGAGGTACAGCCCTAATGAGACGGACAGAGGGCCAGATGTCATCTCATGCATACCGTATGTGTACAGCAGCTACGCATGAGGTCTTATACCCATTGTGTTGGTAGCAAAGTTCTTCTCCAGGGCTTCAGCATTCACCTCTCTCTTGTGTATCATGCAGCCCGCATTGTTGATCTGTTGGGTGTCAGAAAATGAAGCATTGGCGTCTCAGAAAATATGAATACTTCATTTTTGGACAGTACCTACCAAGACATTTAAAGATGGATACAGCTTCTTGAAGGACTCGGCAAACTCCCACACTTTGCGGGATTCTGACAAATCTACAATATGGACGTACACCTCCTGCAATAAATACATTCATTATTATTCTCGCACTTCAACTTTGTATAATACCAAAATTCCTTGCTAAACATCAATTAACTCTTTGACCGCCAAAAACATTTAATAAGGATTAGTAAAATCCCAATGTATGGAACCATAAACGTTAAATGATGTCAACTACGTTTTTTTTTGTTTGTTTTTTGTTTTTTTATACATCAATGGCAGTTCACCGTCTAAGTGCAGCACGTGCTGCCTGGTCAATGAGTTGTGGAATAAAAAAACCCTCACTATCTATAGCCAGCAGATGGCAGCATAGTATCTCTTTTCAATGGTCTCAATGTGTATGAAATTTGATGAAACAGAACGTTTTCAAGGAGTTGATGTAAATGATCCAAGCCTTTGTCATATTAAAGTTTTTTTATTTTTATTTTATTTTTTTTATAACGTGGCAGTAAAAGAGTTAAAAAGCGGGGTCTTCCGTTTTCACTCAGGAAAAAGCACTAAATAAATAGAGGATGCATACCCATGAACTCCTTCTCAATCTCCATCTCTGGGCTTTTGTTAATGTGTGGTGGTGATTTTTTCCTCAACCCCCACCCCCCTCCCAGCCTGTATTTTGCCATTTTGTGTTTGTTTTGTGAACAGCAGGACGTTTCTGTGGACAGACAGTTGTTTACCCCTCCAACCAATCGCAGAGCGGAGGGGCGTGTCACTCACTGTCGGCAGACGGGGCCGGGCGAATTTGTCGGATGCATGACGTCACTGCCGCAGCAACTTGACAGCACACACAGATTTTTTTTTTTTTACTCACTCACGCTTTCATGCAAGCTTGATTTTTTTCCCACTCACTCACTCACGCTTTCATGTAAGCTTGATTTTTTTCCACTCACTCACACTTTCATGTAAGCTTGATTTTTTTCCACTCACTCACTCACACAAGCTTTCATGTAAGCTTGATTTTTTTTTTCACTCACTCACACAAGCTTTCATGTAAGCTTGATTTTTTTTTCACTCACTCACTCACTCACACAAGCTATCATGTAAGCTTGCGTGTGTGAGTGGGGAAAAAAAAAATCTGTGCGCGCCGTCAAGTTACCTCCTGCAGCCATTTTACGATCAGGGACTAGAAATTAGGAATGATGTGAATACAAAGTTGCCATAAATTTTTTTTTTGCCATTTTTTAACTACAATCATTAAAAATTCATTCTCTGGTACATATTAAATTGTAAATCTAGTTCAGCATTGTTGTATATCCAATAAACACTATTATGTTTATTGTATATACTGCATTTTTATGACTTTGGTGATAGCTGGAGCGCGCCACCTCTGCCTCGCAACCAGAGAATGGTCGTGTGCAACGGTTGCTCCATGATCTGTTTCTTCTTTGGTACATTAAATAATAATAATAATAATAATAATAATAATAATAAATAATATTAATAATAAATAAATAATTAAATACATAAATAAATAAATAAATACATAAATACATAAATAAATAAATAAATAAATAAATAAATAAATAAATAAATAAATATAAAGTTGTTTCTTCTTCGGTTGTTGCTTCAGGTCTTTCCGGTGCACTGCTGTTGATATAGCGCCTCCGTAATGGCGCAACACTGCAACTGCAGCTAAAATGCATTCCTGCCAAGCTCAATCAACACAGCTAGAGCGCTGTGTTGAGCGATATCAGTGGCTCAGGCTGGAGGTGGGGAGAAATTTAGGTGGAGGTGGCCGCCTCTGAATTTTGTACATAGGAAAAACACTGTTTTTATAGCGCTTTTCCACCTTACAATGCCCTCAAAGTGCTTTACGTTCAACTTCTCATTCACCGACTGATGACGCAACATCAGGATCAACTGAGGGTTCAGTATCTTGCTCAAAGATACTTGGTGGTCATAGTGGCATGGGATCGAACCCAAAACCGGTTGGGAGACGACCACGCCACCCCCGTGTTGCAGAATGGCAAACCTCGTTTGTTTAACAAGGGAAATCTGCCACTAAAACGTTCTATTTCCGATTCCACCTTTGGTCACAAAGCAACACAGGATTCTACTGAAGGTATGCTATTTTAAACTAAAAAAGGAAAACGTTTCCGTAGTTACAAGCAGAAGGTTCAAATCCAACTCAAACCTGTTCACTGCCATCAACACGATTTAAAAAAAAAAAAACTGTGATTTTGGGTGTGAGTCCGAGCTCCAATCTTAATAATATATCAGCTGCACCTGAGTTTAAGTCGCAGGAGCAGTCAGACTATGAAAAAAGTGCCACTTTCAGTAAATAATGTACCTCCATGATGTGGATGACTACTTACAGTATTCGCCGATTCAATAACGATACCCCTTTTGACTTCTTCGGCTTTTTCTTTGTTCCTGCAAACCATGTGCACTCTCCCACCTGCAAGCGCAATTGATGTCATTTAACTTAGACATAAAAAAAGAATCCCATTTGGAAGCAATTCTCTTAGGTGCGTACCTTTCTTCGCTATCGCCAAGGCAGTGGCTTTCCCTATTCCGCTATTGGCTCCAGTGATCATAAAAGAGCGTCCCACGACTGACACATCCAGGTCCTGGGGATCAAAATTTTGAGACGCTGCTTCATATCCCTTCCTACGAGAACAGAATTGACATGTTAAGCACACGCTTAGTGATGATAGAATCAGATTAGCATGACGCTCAATTCAGGTTGGATGATGTCATCCTCAAGACCAGCGACCCAATCAAGGCTGAGAGATCGCCAGGTGATCTTTGTTCCGCTATCTATGTCAGCAACGAACAATGACAGGCAATTCAACATGACAGGGCTCCATTCCCCCGTAAAGGCAGTAAATTGATACAATGTCAAGTGTATATACTTTTAGTGGCATTTTTGTTTGATGCTGTATGTAAAGTATGTGCCTCGGCCCAAGTAAAGGTTGGGAAACATTGCTCAAGTCAAATCAACTATCAATGGGACGATTGTGATGTCACATAAAGGATAGTTTGTGTGTTGCCATTCAGTGATCAGGCCTTTCATAATTCCTCTACATAGCTCAAAGAAATACACACAAAGAAGTTTAAACAACACATATAAAAGATCAGTGATATTATCTAAACATTAACGCATCAGAAAGAGACATTAAAATAGTTGACTGACCTTGTATAATGGTGTATTCCGTTTAAAAACCAGATGGTATTTCGGTACAGGGACATGGCAATCAAATGTTAACTTTGCAGAAGCCTGAAGCAAGTGTGATTCCTTTGGACAACCACTGTGACAGATGAGTGTCACATGGAGGGGAGGGGCCGTCATGGCGCCCTCTGTCGGCACTACAAAAAGGTAAACTCATTGAGCACGTCGCCCGCAGCTGTGGTACGTCAGCGCGTCCGCCATATTGGATGTGGGACACCTGCTCATAAAGTTATGCACTTGGGACGTTTTATGTGGCACAAATTCAGCTACATTCACAAAAAGAATGTTAAAAGAGGAACTAAACCCAAGATGTTCTGTTATACATATTGTAATGCTGGCTAAACAACCAGACCAAGTGTGTCGCTAACGGCTCTCTTTAATCAACTGCTTTAGCACAAAACATCAGGCTCAAGTACCAGCCAATAGCGCGTAGTTCCACAAAACAAAACACAGAGATGCCATCAGGGCCCGTCCAGCCCATCGGAAATTAGTATACCCAGACCGCACCCCTATAGGTCGCTACAATATTTTAAATGTGGAAATGTGTAGCTTTACCAGGTGCATTTTACTTCAATGTTTTAAGTATTTATTGGTTGAAAGAAGAAGGAGAAGAAGAAGAAGTAGAAGAAGTAGAAGAAGAAGAAGAAGAAGAAGAAGTCATTTGTTGCTACTCTTGCTTCACTTGTATTCTACTTTGAAATGATTTTGTCCAACATGGTGCCGATCATACATTGATGAATTATTCTGTTAATTCTTCCATGAATGCAATATTGTGTATTGCTAAAACAAACAATGTATTCTTATTCTTTAAAAATGTTGTGGTTTTGTTCTCCTTTATATGTCATTATACAGCTACTTCCCTCGTGCACTATTTAGCTGCATAGTACTTCTGTGGTGAAATTAGATTTAAATTTTTACTTTGGTTCCCTTCAGATTTATTTCTTGTGACAAATCAAATCTATATATTTCTATCTGTTTGCCTGCTTTCCCTGCCTATATACCTATTTCGCACAAAGTCAGGAAATTGTGTGATAAATTCCAAATATATATATATATTTTTTTTTTAAGCTCTAACCTCTGGAGCCAAGTATAACATAAAAGAGGCAGTCTCATCTGACCCATCCAATATGGCAGCAATGTTGACCTATCAGACAGAGACAGCGGTGTTTATTTTTATGACGTCTACTCTTTAGCACGCCCTCTTTTTTTAGCGTCTCATTTGTTCCAAGTCGTGGCAAAAGTCACGTGATACTTCTTTAAAACGCTCTTGCAATCAGCCAATCAAGGTGCTCGAGGTGTGCGCTTGCTCCAGCAGCGACAGGCACCGCCCGGCGGGACACGGAAGAAGGGCGGAGCTTAGCAACTTTCCTCACACAGTGGCTGTCGACGGTGGTGGACGACTGGACGGCTAAAATAAGGTTATGTGTTTTAAAAGGATATCGTGACCCCGTGTGAGGGTTGAACTTATATTTTCCATCCGTGGGACGCCTTGATTAACCCGCCGGCAATATGGTAAGTGAGCCCCACGCCCGAGTTTTAAAGATAAAAAGCTAGCATCACCTTTTTGCACCTGTTGTCGCTGACAGGTTGTTAGCAACAAAAACCTCCCAACAACTTCATCTCTGTCCAATGAGCTCTTTTTTTTCTTTTTTTTTTTGCCCTTTCTGTTATCTTCACGCCGTGGTTTGTACTTTCAGTGAGCTTTCGTTGTGTTTTAAGGACATTTATTTAATTATTTATTTATGTATGTTTTTGTAATCGGAGAAAAAAAATATTCCAACCGTGTAACAGGAAAACAGGTTTGGTCACTTTGCATTATTTTCCGCCTTCATTTGCCTTCTCAACTGAAACTGATCTCTCTGTCCCACCACACTGACGTATGGTACAGACATACGTTTAATTAAAAAAATAGTAACCCTATTTAAGACATTATAGAATAAGACATTATAGTAATATGCTATTTAAATATAGGGCTGCTCGATTATGGACAAAATAATAATCATGATTATTTTGGCAATAACTGAAATCACGATTATTAAAATAATTGTTTATTTTTGGTACAAAACAAGCTAATGTTTAAGCATTTAAAAATATTAAGACCAATTAAAAAAATAATAGAAACACTATAATTATGTAAGTCCCCTTTGGACCAAACAAAAAATATCATAATGTATATTTATGATAATATATATTTATTTATTTATGTTGGCGAAAACTTGAAGTTGGAGTGCAGCAGCATGTGCACTGTGCAGTAATGTGATAATTTGTTTTTATTTATTTTTTGTACAAAACAAGAAAATGTTTCATTCAACTTAAAAAAAACAACAACAAAAAACAGAGGAATAAAATTATTTGAAACACTAATTATGTAAGTTACTTTGGATGAAACAAAATTGATTAAATTAGTTATTTCAATTTTTTTTAAAGGTGCGAATGTATAAATTTAAACAACTCAAAAATTAGTGTTAATCTTTTTTTTAAATAATTATGTTGATTTTGTAATTGTGGAGTGTAATAATTGAAATTGTAATTGAATTTTGAGTAATTTCACAGCCCTATTTAAATGTATTTTATTTTTACTATCGAGGGGTGTACAGTAGATAACATTTTGCCTATCTCATATTGTTAATTATTAGATATGGGGGAATACTGTGACCAGCATTATTTTTAAGTTATTGGGTACTCGTGGAGAATGTGATACCAGACAGGATACTTGCGGGGAAAAATAATCTGACATTGCGTAAGGCCTCCTCGGCAGTAGTTGGTGCTATACTGTGGCAGTTTGACACATCGGCGACTCATCATCTGCACCAGAAAGAAACATTTTCTCAGTTTTTTTGTCATTGTGTTAAATTAAATTTAGGTATTGTATAGCTATCGGTACTCCAAATACTAGTATTGGTCCGGGAAAAAAAAAAAAAAAAAAAAAAAAGTCATATCGGCCAGCCCTATAAATACAATCAAAATACAGTTTTTTTTTTAAAAAGAATTTTGATGCACTGCAATTCCAGATTGTCACAGAAATAAAATTATACTTAACACATTCACTGCCAATGACGACTATAGAAGTAAAAAATCCAAGCAAACAGCCAGTGCAAATTTTGACAAGAAATTTGAATTTAGTTTTAGTTATTCATAGTTTTCATTCATAGTTATTGATCATTGTTGTTATTAATAACCATCGTGCGTAGAACGGATTCCCGTTACCCTACAACACGGGTGTTGACGTTCTTGTGGTCGGTCTTGGTCTTACTGAGACCACATACTGGGTCTCGGCCTCTAAAAGTCAATTTTAGTCGACTAAAATTGCTCTTTATTTTTGTTGACTAAAATTGTATTAAAACTAAAATACAATCAGGTGACTGAGTTATGACTAAGAAATTTAGTCAGAAGACGATAACTAAAACTAAAATTTCTTTTTTTTTTTAAATTATTAACATTTAAATTTAATTATTATTATTATTATTATTAATTTTTTTTTTTCCAAAATTAACACTGGCTGTTTGCTTGGATTTTTGACGTCTATAGTTGTCATTGGCAGTGAATGAGTTAAAGGTCAAAGGAGGTAAAGTCAGAAATTTAAATGCTGCTCTCATACAGAGGTGTATGCATTGCATATTTGGTGGTATCAAAGAAAAAAATACCTTAAATGCTCCAATATTAGAAAAGTTTAATTTTTACTGTAAATGTGCCACATACTATGATCCTTAAATATGCTTCTTGATTACAAACAAACAAGCTAAGACAGGGTAATTATGTCACATAGTGTGCACAAAAAGAACATTCTAACACCATGCAAACGCCTCTCTTGCTGTGTTGGTATCATTAAATGTGTTGCTTGTTTGAATAGTCAAGTTATTCTTTAATGAGCCATGGCAGCAGCAGAACACATGTTGCTCTAGTAGTTAATGAGCTAAGGAACTCGTGTCTGTTGGTACGGGACCTGCATCGGCCCCTCTTGACTCCGCCCACCAACCCTTCCTGTGTGTCCCGTGTCGTCAGATGCGATTCCTGCTCCTCTTCAGCCGCCAGGGCAAGTTGCGCTTGCAGAAATGGTACACGCCCATGTCTGATCGGGAGAAGAAAAAGATCATCAGGGACATGACCACGGCCGTGTTGGCACGGCAACCGCGTACCTGTAACTTCCTGCACTGGAAAGACCTGAAGATTATTTACAAAAGGTGGGTGGGGCCCTGCATTCTTTCCTTACAGCCACTTACAAAGCAAGTGTACCTGTTTCTTATCTTCTCATCGACGCACACCCCTAAGTATCTAATAGATCAACTCACTAACTGACTTTCTAACCTTATTCTGTCCATTTTTTTCCCCCCATCTAGATACGCAAGCTTGTATTTCTGCTTGGCTATAGAGAACCAGGAGAACGAGCTGCTCGCTTTGGAGGTTATTCATCGCTACGTTGAGCTGCTGGACAGATACTTTGGCAATGTATTTTCTCCTTCGCCTTCTTCAATTCATATTTGAGCAGCTGTTCTATTAACGACAATAATGATATTGGTGATATTAATTATAATGTGCTCTGTCACACATGTCAACCTTAGATTTGGATTCTAAAACATTTCCCATTGAGGTGTTATTTGTTGGACAGCAATTTTCTGAATTAGGTGTTTTGTAAATGTACCTTTTTAGCATTTTTTAAAAATATATTCTTCATTATTTGTAAAAAAAAAAAAAAAAAAAAGCACATTTACAGGACTGTCTCAGAAAATTAGAATATTGTGATAAAGTCCATTCTGTAATATTGCTGATTATGGCTTAAGAAAACTCAAATATCCTATCTCAGAATATTAGAATATTTCCTCAGACCAAGTAAAAATAAAAAATAAAAAATTGGCTTCATAATCAGCAATATTAAAACAATAAAAGGCTTGCAATATTTCAGTTGATTTGTAATGGATCCAGAATGTATGGGATTTTTGCTTATTTAATTGCATTACAGAAAATAATGGACCTTATCACAATGTTCTAATTTTCTGAGACAGTCCTGTATGGTATTTGTACTCTTTCTGTAATGGTGTAAAATGCCACAAGATGGCGCCAAGTCCTGTCTAAATAGAAACTGGTTACAACAAAGGACTGACAGGCAAGCTTTTTAGGTAGGGAAGGAGATAAGTCTGTTGTTAGGAGAGTCTTTTGTGCAGTTAAATTAACTAATAGCTAATAGTTAATTAACTTTGTGCATTTGTTTTTAATGGCAATGTAGTTGATATTAGGGATTATGTTTTGTGGTCCAGTACAGTAATAGCCCCTCCATTGCAGGTTACGGGTTAACAGCAGCTTTGATTTACTTTGGGTTTTTGGCAAAAATGACAGGAATGATAATGGGTTTTAATATATTTTTATTTTTGGTAAGTATGTAGAATTATTATTATTTTTTTATTTCCGCCGTTGACCAGCATTGTACGTTATAGTTTGAATCCTGTATGTCGCAAAAAAATAAAATAAAATACACATATGACCTGATTCCGCCATTCAGAGTGTCACGATCGTTTGGGCAGCCATCTTGCGTTGCCAGTGTCGCTGATAGCTTCTGTTTGGTTTTCACTGAAAACACTGTTATATGTGCGTGTTTTATGCCAGGATCCCTGCATGGATTAATGAGAACCTCTCAAATAATCTTCACTGTTTGCATCAGACATTCAGACTATACTGAATATTTCATAGCGATTTTTCTTCTCCCCATTCTGTAATGTCATTTTAGTGGAGTGTCAACCTGACATGTCGTGCACTTCCAAAACGGCATCGATGGAGCCACCCAAGTACTGCATATAAATGAAGAAACAGAACCAGCAACTGGCCATAGACATGCTCGTAACTTGGGCTGGGTAACGATTCAGATTTCCAAAATCGATTCGATTCAGAAGGGTCCGATTTTATTCGTTATTTGAAGGAAAAACGCTCCCGAAGTCGATGCTAACTTCCTGTTAGCATTTGCTAACTTCCTGTTAGCGCTAGGCTAGCGATGTTTTAAAGACAAAGCGTGTTTTGAATTTAAATATGCAGTGGATGTAATTCTTAACGTTGTGTATTTCGTTTTACAGTTAACTCCAACTGTGGTGTCATTAAACAGCTTAAAGGACGCTTCGGGACAACAGAATAACATGCGCTACACACTTGCTGGTTGCTAATGCTACGCAAGCAAAAATGGTGTATTCAGTTTACTTTCACAGCGTCGGAAACTTCGGCTTTCTTTGATAATGTTTTAAGGGGAAAATAATCGTCCATTTACCAGTCGCTCAATTGGCCGATTGTTTTGGCCGATGTTTGAAGGCCAATAATTGACCAATTATAATCGGCGGCCGATTAATCGGTCGGGCCCTATTTGACACATTAATTTACGGGGGAAAAACTGTATTAAAAGTATCGATTCATGGTTTTATGAATTGATGTTGGGCTATGAAAAGGAATATCGATAATAATATATTTTAGACCCAGCCCTTCTCGAACACCCCTGCAATGGAAGCCAATTTACTGTATAATTACGGATTAAACAATGAATACAGGCAAATATTAAACATTTCTGAGGGTGTCAATTACGCTTAGTTTTTCGCTCTTCACGGTAGAGCTCAGTTTGTGACCCTTGCAGAAACTACCGCCAGCATACAACCTGTGCCGAACACCTTACGTTAAAGCCATTGAAACACAATTTGAACGCTCTCTATCTTTAAATGAAAATGTTCATGAAAAGGCATTTTTAGGCTGTGAGAGGATTGCCGTTCCACCGTCTCCTGTCTTATCTGAACTAATCCCCTCGTCTCCCCTCCCAGGTGTGCGAGCTCGACATAATCTTTAACTTTGAGAAGGCCTATTTCATCTTGGACGAGTTCCTCATGGGAGGGGAAATCCAGGAAACCTCCAAGCAGATTGTGAACCGCTCCATCGAAGCCTCAGACATGTTGCAGGAGGTGAGATGCAAAACAAAAACAAAAAAAAACACACACCAGCAAGTGGCTCGCAACTGTGGCATGAGCGTGGAGCATCTGTTTTGCAACGCACGGCATCATTAATGACAGCAGCCGAATACAACGCTGGCATTTTTAATTGGTTTAATATCACTCATGTATGAGCTTTTAGAAATCTGTTAAAGTACCAAGAGACTCTCCGAAAAGATTTCACACCATTTTGAGCCACTTGGCTGCATTTGCATTCATGCAGTATATTACTGTACAGCCTGAAAACGCACATATGAGGCATTTACATGGACAGCAGTAACCTGATACCTAATAAACGGATGTCCTTAGCTTCATCAAATGTCGACTGGGAATTTATAGATGGCATCATCGAATTGAGATTATTTCCTCACAAGTGGAAAGTTTCTGTCCATGTAAACATTGCCACACATTGCGCACAAGGTGAAGGCAACACCAGTCACACACAGTTGCGGCTTGTAAGAATAACGTGTTTGAATGTTGGTGCTGACTAGCGTCATGAAAGCTAGGCATACACTTCGATACCAACAAACTGCTTTGATTTGCCCAGTGTATGCCCAGTTTTTGTCGTCCGGGCCTGTCTCAAGGTGGCATTAGTTTGACTCTTTATAAACATCAAATCAAATGTTTGGGTATTTGTGTTGGGTAGATCGTGTCTTCGTTATGACACAGTTCACTTCACTTTGAAACGACTCCCTATTTGTGAGGCTAAAACGCCGTCGGCAAACATACAGTTGAAAAATGTAAAACAGTATCATGTAAATATAACTCAACTCAACTTTATTTATAAAGCGCTTTAAGAACAGGCGTTGCTGTATACAAAGTGCTGTACATAAACATCAGTTTTGCAGTAAACAAGAACAAAGCAACGGTATTGTAATACAATGCTGCAAAACCATTTTGAACCATCGTGATGTATTCATCTTATCAGTCTTCTATCGTAGACATTATACATCCAAATGCAAAGAGTGATGTGGTGCAAAATCACGTTTAGGCTAAATAAACAACAACAAAATCTGTCTGCTGATGAAAAACCTATGAACATTATGATAAAGGAAACCCTGTGTTAGTGTTAGTCTAATTTACTGAGGGCCTAAGAGCTAATTAGAGCTGCACCATAACTTTGAGATTCATTTTCTTCTACCTTTCGTCTTCCATTTTTGTTTTTGTTTTTTTCTTTTGTGTGTCTTTTTTTTCAGATGTAATTTTTCATACATATATAGATTTTTCTGCCTTTCTGTCAAGTTTAATTTTTGGCAATTTTATGAGCATATTATGGTCATTTTCTGCCTCTCTTCTTTATTTTATGGTGATTTTTGAGATTTCTTCTTTTTTTTGGACATTTATAATTACTTTTTAAAGTTTTTTTTCTTTCCTGCCTTTTTAAAAATTAATTTTCTAACTTTTTGGGGAATTTTGTATACATTATATTGTCAATTTCGCGAATTGTTTTGTTTTTGGACATTTTTCGTTTTTTTGAAAATGGATTGTGACCTTTTTTTGCAGAGACAAAGACATTTTACTGTTACTTTTTGAACATTTTTTAAAAAAAATTTAAATACGTTTTCTGACTTTTTTTTTTTTAAATACATTTTCTGACTTTTTTTTTTTTTTTTTTTTAAGCAATTTTGTGTACATTATATGTTAATTTTCTGCTTTTCCTCTTTTTTTCTTTTTCATTTTATGGCCACTTTTTAGACATGTTTAATTTTTGTTTTTCTTTTTCATCTGCCTTTCGTCTCTATCTGGCAACTTACAAATTTGAAATGGACATCTAAAGAATAATCTAAAGAATATTTAATATGAAAATGTGTATGTATATATATATATATATATGTATATATATATATATATATATATATATATATATATATATATATATATATTAGGGGTGTTCAAAAAATCGTTTCGGCGATATATCGCGATACTACATCGCGCGATTCTCGAATCGATTCAATAATCGGCAGAATCGATTTATTTTATTTTTTTTATTATTTTTATTTTTTTTTATTTTTTTTTAGGATTCACACCTTGAGCATGGAAGAATGTTATATGAACGGAACATTAAGCCTTAATATTTTATTTTAATGCTGTTTAAACATGAAACAGATTACAACCTCTATAAGACTGAAATTTCAGATAAATAAATAATACATTTTCATATAAATCTTACACTCTACAAGCTTACTGATTAGTATTTTCTAAATTTGAATGAAAAAAATCGCAACAATCAACTTATAAATTCGTATCGGGATTAATCGGTATCGAATCGAATCGTGACCTGTGAATCGTGATACGAATCGAATCGTCAGGTACTAGGCAATTCACACCCCTAATATATATATATATATATATATATATATATATATATATATATATATATATAATTATTATTAATGAAGCGCATTTAAAGAAAAATGTTTGAAAAAAATTTCTACAATTTCTTTCTTTCTTTTTTTTTTTTTTTTTTTTTTTATAAATCGATTCAGATTTCCAAATTCGATTTGATTCAGAAGGGCCCGATTTGATTCGTTATTTGAAGGAAAAACGCTCCCGAAGTCGATGCTAACTTCCTGTTAGCATTTGCTAACTTCCAGTTAGCGCTAGGCTAGCGATGTTTTAAAGACAAAGCGTGTTTTGTACTTAAATATGCAGTGGATGGAATTCTTAACGTTGTGTATTTCGTTTTCCAGTTAACTCCAACTGTGGTGTCATTAAACAGCTTAAAGGACGCTTCGGGACAACAGAATAACATACGCTACACACTTGCTGGTTGCTAATGCTACGCAAGCAAAAATGGTGCATTCAGGGTACTTTCACTGTAATTTAGCATCTCCGTAACAAGCACAAAACTGAAATCTTTTGCTTGCCCCACTAGTTGTCACCCAAGGACCGGCGCAATGGTTAGGGATCACCGGTCTAATAACCTCCAGCATGGCTCCAGCCGAGATCTAATCACCCAACCACAAATGACCCAACGTTTTGTTTTGATGTTTATTTCCTGAACAGTAACTTTTCCTACTAGGTTTTGCATTGAGCTCCAGCATGGGAAGGTGTTGTTTCAGTGTAGTTGTGTGAATGTGAGCATCTCCAGTAGTCAGTGTGATGGTCCAGTTTGATGAACGGTGGCGCTGCTAAGGCCTCCAGCGAGTCCCGTTGCTAATCGGCTTCTGGATGTTTGCTGTTGTGTGCAGTGTATGTGTTTGCTGCCTGATTTTCCACCCTTGCGCGAGTGTGCATCTCTCTCGCTCCCTCTTGTCTCTTTCTCTGCCTGCCAAGTGTTAGTCGCTAGCGAGAGACAGTTTTGCGTCGACGGGGGTGGCGTGGCGTAGGTTTAGCGACACTTCCCGCTCTCGTTAGGCTGGCGGCTGTGTGTGGCCAAGTCGTTCCCCTGGGTGTGTTCTTGCGTGCTTCTCGGTAAAGGCTCGACTAACACCTGAGTTTGGATTTGATGCCGTCGTCGTTGGCAACCATTGATTGTGATCATTATCGCTTCAGGATGGCAGCAATGATTGGTATGAGGTGGAGCTGTTTGGACCTTGAATATGGACAGACAGGTTAGATGTTCCGCTTGTGTTAGTGACTGTGTGTCGGTGTTCTCAGCACCTTCATTAATTCCAGGTGACGTGTTAAACGTGTGCCTCTGAATATTCATCTTATCACACAATTGAGCGCAAAGACCCCCGAGAAGGTGATTTATCCTCTGTTGTGTGCTTTTCTACTTTCTTTTCTAGACAATGGAGGAATATATGAGCAAGCCGGCATTTTGACACAGGAAAAGGGACGAAGTAAAGCTCAGGGCCTAAATATGTAAATACAACGATGACGTGGAAGTTGGATTAATTTTGAGCCTGCTAAACATTCTCAAGATGAGAGACGAAGGCTTCATTTACAAGTAAATATCAATTTTCTTGATCTTGCACTCGTTTGAAAATGAAAGGGGTGAACATATTTTACAGGTGTGCTGAATGTTATGAATATATTGGAATTTAACCTTGTGAATTTATGATTTAATAATTTGACAATGTGAAAAAGTACATTTGCCAAATGAAATGATTCATTTGTTTTAATCTGTCAAATCTCAGATTGATTGTGCCATCTTTCTTCTGAGAGCTCTTGCTAGAGTGGGTGTAAAAAAAAATATTTTTGATAACAATTTGGAGCTTCTAATTAAAAGTGTATTTTGATAACCAACTCATGTGAACGACTCCTGTTTATTTATTTATTTATTTTTTTAATAAGCAACACAACTCAGCAAGAAGAAAAATAATACCGCTGATGCTTTATTCATCTGTGCTTCATCACACATTATTGAGCATGTACAAAATGGTTTAAAAATGAGCATACATAGCACAACCACTGGTAGGCCGACAACGCAGTATGAAAAGCGATTGGAAGGCAGGCTGATATTGAGACTGGTCAAGAACGATCCATAATCATAATTACAACAACTTCACGAACCCTGAATATACGCGGAGCCACGGCAGCACTCATTCCAGTCAGCTCCAACTGAACATAACCCAGATTGTATTCTCAAATGTTAGGAAAGTTGAAGGGAAAACTTTCGAGGCTGTCCGAATGTACAGCTAGATTCATACATACTTCAATTTGACAGATATCAATTCATATTAAATATAATAGTCTGTTTCTACGAACACAATGTAAAACTTTAACAATGTCTCAAAACTTAATTAGAAACTCATATTTGATATTTATACTTGTTGAAGTGGAAGTCAACATTAAACATTTCTTGACAATAATGTTATATGTGACCTCACTAGTCTAAACATGACATTCTGATTAATATTACATTTGTGTAATATGAGTTAAGCAGCAACATCCAGCCGTTTTTATCCATCT
The DNA here is from genome assembly GCF_051991245.1 of Festucalex cinctus. NCBI lineage: Eukaryota > Metazoa > Chordata > Actinopteri > Syngnathiformes > Syngnathidae > Festucalex > Festucalex cinctus. Next base: position 10,346,619 of record NC_135411.1, on the reverse strand, counting down.
CAGGGGGCGGCCATTTTGCCTTCTTGCTGTCAACTGAAGATGACATCATAGTTACTCAGGGCTCAGGCACTGACCAATCACAGCTCACCTTTTTTCTGAAGCTAAGCTGTGATTGGTTGTTACCTGAGACCAGAGCAACATTGATGTCATCTTAAGTCGACAGCAAGTGGCAAAATGGCCGCCCCCTGAGATAGATAGAAACGCCTGGATTTTGCTTCATACCTCATATTCCACAAATGTTATTAATCAGAATGTTTCTTTAGACTAGTGAAGTCACATAACATATTCTTGTCAACAATGTGTTGGGCTGACTTCTCCTTTAAGAATTTAGAAGTAATAGAAGTTGCAAACCCTGTGTTTTAAATCGTATGTTGGTCTCATCTCCTATGACGTCACTATATTTCTATAATGACCTTGCAGCAAATAGGGACTATATATATACATGTAGATATATTTGTATTTTTATTTTTTTTTATTAGGGTGATATCAGCTATGATTTGTACAATAAAATTTGTAAACTAGATCACATCCACCATACAGAGAAATTTAAATACTATAATCATAGCGTTTACATTCCAGCCACAGCTTTGTCACGGTGCTCCTCCGCTCCTTCTCCCCCCGACGCGGTGCCGGGGGCCGGGGCGGAGGTCTTGGCCTTCATCCCCTCCTCTTCCTCCTTGCTCTGCACCTCAGTGGGCTTCTCCTCCTCGGCCTCCCTCTTGACCACCGGTCTGCTCCCAGAGTCCGCCTGGCTCAAGTAGTCCTTGACGGCCCTCTCGTACAGCTCGTAGGGGAAGTGGCCCTTGGTCTGCGCCTGGGTGTCCCGCTTGGCGATGCCGTTGGGCGGGTACTCGGTCAGGATTTTGGCCGCCAGATAGGTGGTCACCTCGTCCTCCACGTCGCCATCGTCGGAGTCGTCGTCGTCGTCGTTGTCGGCCTGACGCCGAAAGGGCATCTTGTTGAGCTCGGACAGGAACAGATTCTCCCTGCGTCCGGCCGGAGGCGGGATTTTGACCGATCCCGCGTTCGGATCAGGGTTGGGGCCCGCTGGGATCCTATCCGCGGCCGTCTTGGCGGGTCTGGGGATCACCGGATATTCGTTGCTGATGGTCTCCACGCCGATGATGTCCAAAAAGTCCTCTCGGTCCATGTCCTCAGGGGCGGCGGCCTTGCTCTTCAGGGGCAGTCTTCGGCTGAAGTAGCGAACCTTCGGGGTTTGTCCGGGCGTGAAACGAGACGACGTGGGAGGCGGGTTGGGGTGGAGCTTGCGAAGTTCCTCCGTAAGCAGCATGTCGATGAGGTCCTGCGGGGGCACGTGGAGCTTCAAGGACAGCTCCAGAAGTTCCTTCACCGTACGGGGATCCACGATGGAGGGACGGATGAGTCTCTTCCGTTGCTCCCCGGTCTGGTCCCTCTTCTGGGTCTGGTCGGTCATCTCCAGAACTTTAAGTAGATAGTAATCGACCAGCTTGGTGTCATCGTCTGCGTCTTCCTGGTCCTGGCCCGAACGTCTCTGCACTTCCTCCCCCTCGTCCTCCTCCTGATCCGCGAGGGCCCTGTCTGCTTCCTCGTGGCTCCTGTTCACCATCTCCTCGGTCTCCTCGCGTTCCTCCACGGGAACCCACTCCTCTCCGGGGGCTCCGTCCTCGTCGGCCTCCTCGTCCTCATCCCCAAAGATGTCTCTCTTCTGTCCGACAGAAATGGGCATCCTCTCGAGCTCCTCGAAGATTGAGCGAAGGTTGGCGAGGCTCTGAGGCGTGTACTTCTGGTCCAGATCCTCTGTAGCTCGCTTGGAGGCATCCGAGTTCTCCTCATCCTCGAACATCAACGGGTACTTCTTGTGGGCTCTCGGGTAATTGGCGTAATCAGCCGGTGAGCTCTGCGCGGTTTCCGTGCCTTTGGTGCGGTGTCGATGTTGGCGATGGTCATTCCGGGGCGCGGACGCGGGGCTGAGCTTGGCCTGATCCTGGAGGGACTTGAGCAGGGATCTCATCAGCTGTTCCGCGGTGATATCCTGGCGTTCCGCCGGAGCCTCGTCCTCCTGCTGCTGCTGCTGCTGCTGCTGCTGCTGTTGTTGCTGGGAGGCGAGCTGAAGCAACACCCTGAACTTGTCCACTTCGTCGTAGTCGGATGGCGCGGCTCCCGGACGACCCCCGTTACGCTGCTTCAGGTTCTCGATGTACTCCAGAGCTTTGAGCAGGTCGGAACCGGCCGGCTGCCCTTCGTCACCGTCGCCGCCGCGGAGACGGTAGTGGCGGGGGAGAGACGCAGCTTGCACGGCGCATCCGTGGAGGAGGACGGCGAGCAAGACCGCGGCTGTCCCCGCGGGCAACTTGTGGTGGAAATGCAGCATATTAGAGGCAGTTGATTACCTGTGAAGACAAAAACAATGATTACCTATCCATCTTTCAGTCTATAAAAAATATAAAATGTGTTACTGTACTTGTGGTTTTGGTTTTGTAACACCACTTTTTGTTATTGTTTGAAACAAAATGTCACTTTTCTACTAATTGGATTTTTTTTTTTTTTTTTTTTTGGGGGGGGGGTACAAATTCCTAAAATTAGTCTCATTTTCACTCATCTTTAAAGCTATTACACACACTATTAATGTTTTGGTTTAGCTGTTGTCACATTGCTTTTGTTCTTACTTTATGACAAAATACCACTTTGTCCTTTTTTTTTGTGTATAATCCTACTAAATTGCAGTCTTATTTTGCATCTGTCATCGGATCCAATACAGTATCGCAGAATCAAATTGTTTTTCCCTGATTTTTTTTTTTAATAGTACTTTGAATTTTCATTATATTCTCACTTGATCAGACTTATTGGTGGTTGTCAGAATTTGCACCACCCGTGTTGTTAAATCAGATGACTAACACATTGGAGGGAAAAACACCTCTGAATATGGTCTAAATATTTTAAATTGTTCGTCGTCCTCCTCACGACATGATTGCATCTCATGGATGGATTAAATTGACACAAATGGTAAGTATGGATCTTCCAATTCATCTATATGCACATTTGCAGGGGAAGTGTTCCGTTTCTTTTCTATCATCCATCGATCTCATCTGTATGACTCATTCCTCGCGTTGTGAGGTGGCAACGTCGAGATCTCATTGGGCGACAACAGCCAACAACAGCCAGCGCAAAAGATAAACAAATTTAAAGGGGAAAAAAAAAAAAAAAAAAAAAAAGCAGGCAATTCCATCCAAGCGGTGCGAGATTTTCAACGCAATTAATCCACAAAATTTGAAAGACTGGTTAATTCAATACGCGTTTTTTCTTTTTTATCTTTTTTTTTTTTTTTTGGGTGGATTTGGGTGGCGAAATGCGCTTCTTACCTTTTAAAAAGAACGCTCAGACAACAGCGGAGGTGTTGGGCATGTCCCCCTTTGCAGCTTTGTGTCGTGTTGTGTTGTGTTGTTGTGTGTGTGTGCAGGACTCGGAGGAGCTCCTCCGCATATATGAGCAGACACCTGACCACCGCGTCATCGCACAACGCACGCACGCAAGAGCCGCCCCCCCCTTCAAAAACAGCCCATATAAATGATTCACGTTTTTATGGCATAGCATGCAAATAAGCTCGCAGCATTAAAAATAGCACTCGACGCTGTCTGTTGCGCGGTGAGAGCGATATTGATCGTCTATAAGGGCTGTGGATGCATCATATTGGAGCTAATCGGTTCACTCCACTGGCGCTTATGTGTGCAACATATTCATATTTTTCCCTTTGTATTCAACCCTATATAGTTACCGATTGTGGTAATAGGGGTGCCTTGGGGTACACGTTACTTGAATGTGTAACAAAATAATCCTTTAGTGACCCCCTGTTTAAATTCAGGGTAAAACAGCACAGATCAGATTTAAAAAATATAGTATATAGAATATATATATTAAAAAAATATATATATATATATATATATATATATATATATATATAAAATATATTATATAGTTTACAACGACCTTTTAAATAGATAGACCCACCAAGGACACCCAAGCTCATTTTTGAGTGCTATTTTTTATTTTATTTTATTTTTTTTAAGTTACATTTCCTCCACATGACAGGGCAGGTGAGGAGTTAAACCCTCCAGCAGTGACTCACAGGCGCTGTCGCAGTTCAGCAGCTCCTCCTCCTCCTCCTCCTTCTTCTTGCTTCTTCTTCCTCCTATTTCTTGAGATCAGCCAACCAGACGGTGATAAACAGCCTCCGGTTGACTAGGGGCCAAAGCTGCGACACTCCCATCGGTAACAAGATGGCGACGCCGCATGCCGCCCGCCAGATGAGGGGCCCCACAGCATGTGGCGCTGACAAGATTTATGGTGAGATCCAACAGGCTTCTAAAGAGTACTTGTTTCCCTTCATGTGGTGGTCCAATGAATCCTTGCGTCACCTATAGAAGTCCTCCATAGGGTTGCAGCAGGTGCAGTGAAGATCTCACAAAAGTGCTCCTTGTTCTTTTAGCAGGCCTACAACATTGAAGAAATGACACTTCATTACCGTACAGTCAATGCACAGCTTGTGTAACTGTAAATTTACTATCGCTACAAAATAAACCAACACAGCCATTAACTCGTTCCCTCTCAGCCATTTTAACCGAAGCAATCCCCTTCACTCCCAGCTATTTTATTGGATTTGGACTGATTTTGCAAGGCCCTCAGAATATTCTGTTCTATTGCTATAAAAACATGCAACCCATCAAAAGAAAGATTAAAGTCTCATCTTTCATCATGGAAAAAAAAAATTCAATCTGTTTCCGTTTTGCAGCAATTAGCATTAGAATATAGCTAAGTTTCATCATTATTCACAAATCTGTTTAGAATTGTGAGTAATTGAGCTTTTCTTTCAACATGGCCCTGGTTGATCTCCTTTGCTCTGCTGCCACCTGCTGGCCGTTTATGTAGCACCCGTTCTTTGCCTTTGTGAAGCTGCATCAAAGCCTCCTGTATGCTTTTAAATAAATAAATAAATAAATAAATAAATAAATAATGAACGTATAAATATGTCTTTGGGACACAAAACATTTTTAAAAAACGTATTTATACGTTTTTGGGAGCAAATGAGTTAATGTCTAAACCCACTTGCAACAAAAGTGAGTGTACCCCTTAGTGAAAATTTATACAAGAAAAAGAAAATATTTTTATTGTCACAAATGACATCACAATTAGAATACACTTAAAAAAAAATTGAATATGCAAAAGGCACAATGTGTAAACGTATATATAGTAAGTATTAGGGATGTAACAAACGGAATTTTTCAATTTTACTTTGTCAGTTTGACACAAAATATTTTTGTTTTGTGACGCTCTGCAAAATAGGTTCAATGTGACAAAGGCTTTGATCATTCACGGCATCCTTGAAAACGTTTGATTTCATCCGATTTCATCAGATTCCGTCATGTTTCATTGTAATTCAGTACACCGGCAGCCCCTTGAAAAGAGATTCAATGCTGCCATCTGCTGGCCATAGTTAGTGTTTTTGATTCCACAATTCATTGACCAGGCAGCGCCTCCACTTAGATGTTGCACTTCCCATTGATAAAAAAAAAAAAAAAAAATGTAGTTGACGTCATTTAACGTTTATGGCAGCATACATCACGATTTTACTTATCGCTATTAAACGTTTTTGGCAGTCAAAGAGTTAACAGGTCTAAAAAATTTTTTTTTTAAATAAATAAATAAATAACATAAACATAACCATAGTACATGGCGACAAATCCGACCCCTCAACTCAAAGTCAGCTCACTGTAGTGAACCAAATAAAGCCCTTCAGAAAATGTATGTGTGGCTCTTTTATAGGCTGTCTTTGTCCATTATTTTTTTAAATTACAACACAGCTGTTTTTACATTCTATTTGCATCTCAGTTGAGTTCATTAGCGCCGGTAGAAAAGTCAATGCTCTCTCTTTATCTGCTCCTTTCATCATGTCATTTAAAAAAAAAAAACTCTTCTTACTTGTCATCAGCTCTCTAAGGAAATTTAAATCAGTCATAAAGGGACAGATAGTGCGTTTGTAAAAAAGTGCTTTGCAGTCCCACCGTCATGACATCAGATCCCTCGATCGGCGGCAAACAAATCATCTGCCGGCGTTCTCGGTGGCCATTAGCAGATTGCTGGATTATGCGTAAGCGGGCATCCGAAAATAGAAGAAAGTGGTCTCGAAGTGCTCAGGTAGCGATTGATGGGGATGTTGTGCGACAGGCGGCACACAAAGAATGTTTTGCAGAGCCACATTGGCAAATATTCACTATTCAGTATTAGTCACTGGAGGAATACTTAATTGTATCAAACATATTGTGCTGCGTTCGCTGCTATAGCCCGAATATTCATTCACGACATCTCCCCGGGTATTCTTTGCCTTGCAATGAGGTGGATATTATGCCATATTGGTCCGTTTACTTTTCGGCCATTCGTTTTTCCTTCTGAAGCAAGAACACAGAAAACGGGAAACAAACCGATTCCGTTTATTTTATTTTATTTTTTATTTTTTTTATATATGAACAAATAACGGTAGACGACTCGTTTCCCATTATTTGTTTTGTTGAAATAAAAATGAAAATGAAAAACGGGAAACAAGCCTTATCCGATGTTCTATTGTGTGTTTATTTAGCACAAATCGGGAAATGAAAGGTGGCCATAAACCGTTTTTCGCAAGCTGGTTTCTCCTTGACCGGAAGCCGTTCATCTTTTGCGGCACGTCACAAGCTGCTGCTGCAGTGGAAGCTTGCTGCCCCCTAGTGTCTATTTAGAGGCCTCTGACAGACAATGATCTGAGCAGCCACCTTCACTCATTTCTCTCCGAAAGTCCTCTTATAGGGCTAAATTGGCTACGCAGATGTGTAGCAATTTCACTAGACGTCATGTCGTTATTTTTCATTTCCATTATCAAGTTGTGATAGCCATGTTTGGAAGTCCTGAAGAATAGGCGCCAACAAGGACCTCGAAATAGACACTAGGGGGCAGCAAGCTGCTACTTCAGCAACAGCAGTGACGCGCCGCAAAAGATGAACGGCTTCCGGGTCAAGGAGAAACCAGCTTGCGAAAAACGATTTACGGCCACATTTCTTTTCCCGATTTGTGCTAAATTAACACAATAGAACAGAGGTGTCAAACATACGGCCCGCGGGCCGGATCAGGCCCGCAAAGGGGTTTAATCCGGCCCGTGAGATGATTTTGTAAAGTTAAAAACAAAAAAATACATTTTAATGTCAGACAAATTAATTAATCAGCCGGCCACAATCAAAATGTATAAAATTTGTAATTACACAATTATTATAGTAATTATAATAATTACACGGGGGAATCGTCCTGGATGTTATTATTTTATACACAACTTAAAGTTACGATTTGTTTAATTATTATTATTATTATTATTATTATTATGTATTATTTATTTTTTTAAATCATAGACATAGGCCGACATAAACGTGTTAAATACGACACAAATTCCATTTACTGCTAACACAGATAGATGACAAGGATTAGCGATTAGCGTCCTTATAACGTCATTAACTGCGTCACGCAATGCATTCTGGGAACACTATATATATATATATGCAAAACAGGTCGATTTAATACGTCCAGAACGTATACCGGCAAAGTGTTGCTGCGTTCCATTTGCAATTGTGTTATTTTTCGGAACAACATGATTACTGTTGAGCTCCATAATTTAGGACTGGTCCACAAAACTGCGTTTAAATGATGGTAGTTATATACCGTTATTTTCCCGATGCGGCCCACTTGGTAATATATTTTCCTCCATGCGGCCCCTGAGCCAACATGAGTTTGACACCCCTGCAATAGAACATCGGATAATGGCTCAGGGCTCGTTTCCCGTTTTTCATTTTTATTTCAACAAAAATGGGAGACGACTCGTTTCCCGTTATTTGTTCATATACATCAAAACAAAAAACGGAAATCGTTTTGTTTCCCGTTTTCCGTATCCTTGCTTCAGAAGGAAAAACGAATGGCCGAAAAGTACACGGACCCATATTGAAAATGAATGGATGAATGAGTGGTACTGCATTTGCATAATGTGGAACCTCCTCTTCTGTAATGTGTAACTTTATAGCGCAGTTATCAGCCCCCCTCGAAGGACAAGACACTTCATCAAGAGGTTGGAAATGAAAAACATGAAATTCCCCAAAGTCCTGCTGGTAGTGGAGGAACTGGTCCTTTGAGGGGTGTCTAATGAGCTTTCACTCCAGTCCATGCAGCTTTCAAAGGTTAGTTGAAAAGATTATTTTCTATGTGTACTTGGAGTCTGTAATATTTTGTTGACAGCCAATGTAGGCAGCATCCCTGTTGATAGGAAAATTTGATTGCAGAGAATTTATCAAGAGTTCAGCAAAGGTGAAAAAAGTAGTCATACTCGGAATGTAAGTAAAAGCACTGACTCAATTATTTTACTTCAATAAGAGTTTAGCTAATAGGCTCCATCAAGGGATGGGGAGGTGGTGGTTTGCTCCATCATGGGGGGCGCGTTTGACCTCGGGGAACATGCTTTTTTTATTTTATTTTTTTTAATTTTTTTTTATTTTTTTTACTATCCTAGAATAAAGTGCAATTGCACCTCCACTACATTAGGGGGCAGTGGTGCTCTCATTATTGGCAGAGTGTGCGCAGGGAGCATTCGCTCGGTGGTGTAGGGGTTTTGGTTGCACTGAGCATGTGCGCTTTACACACAGCAAAAAAAATAAATAAATCCGCACAAATTATTTTAGATATTTTTGTTTTGCAGGTTATTTATTTATTTATTTTTAAATATTGTGCTCCTGAGTTCATGTTGGTGATCAGTTTGAATGCATTATTATTTATTAATTTCATGTAATTTTATTTTTCCATATCATATGGTTTGACATGGTCGGTCAGTCAAAAAAATGTTCATAGTTTAATTAAGGATTTAATGTTATTTTTGAATTTCAGATGCACTTTAAATATTTTCCGTTACAGTTAATAAAGCTATTCTTTGTTGTAAGTTGGTCCATATTTCTTTCTTTTTTTTATTCTCTTATACGTTAATAAGGTACAGTGTTATGCAGAGGGGTGCTTATAACAATTTTATAGACAAATGATACTATTTATAATCGTGCAGGGGGGGGTGACAGAAAATAATTGAGAAGCACTGATTTACACTGAGGTTTTCCCCCCCCCCCTATGCTTCTTCGTGGATCTGAAGCAGAAATACTAGCCGCTTCCCCCGTCTGTTTATTTGATACCAATAATGTCAACGCAAGTAAATACTAAATACACATAAACATAAATAGAGCTAGAGCATAATGTTAGCTAGCTTCCGCTTAAATAACTGGAAATGTTCATACTAACATTACCACTTTCATATTCCATTTCTAACTGTGATTGGTTATGAGCATATATAGCACCTACTGCATATGCGACATAACGACAACTTCAGTAAGAATCTGGATTTAATATCTTTCTATCGTGAAAGTAAGAAGAGGCATACATCAAAGCCTTTCTCTCATTTGCTGCCGGGTGCTCTGGAGGAGGACTTCCAAAAATGATGTGTTGGTTAGTTTGAGTAAGTGCTGTAAACACAGTGTGTAGAATAAAATAATCTTTCAAAAGCGGTAGTAGAGCTGTCGTAGATGATGTTAAACAGCCCATTGTGGTGGCCAGCCACATCCAGATTGTATTCTTTGTGTGACTTTTCTTGGGTGCGCCAAAAAGCCCAAAATGTGACAGCCACGAGGACGAGCGCAATCGCACACCTCTGAAGAGTGTGAGGACGAAGGAGTGGGCCAAACCGTGCGCAAAATTTTGAGGGACTAATACAGTGGTGTCCAAACTACGGCCCGGGGGCCAATTGCGGCCCGCCGTCCATTTTTCAGTGGCCCGCGGCATATGCTAAAAATGGCATTTGACTCAGTTCAAATATTTATAATCTATCCATTTTCTTGACCGCTTATTCCTCACAAGGGTCGCGGGGGGTGCTGGCGCCTATCTACAAAAACGAAATACTAAAACTAAAATTCAAAAAACAATTTCCTTAACGGAATAAAATAAAAACAAATGCTTTTTAAAAAAATGAAAACTAACTGAAATTACATTTTATGTTTACAAAACTAACTAAATGTAACTAAAATTACAGCAAAAATGTCCTTCATTTTAGTCTTTGGTAATTAATTTAATGCATGAGACTTTGAGGATGACTTTAAATGTAATTTTTAGTAGATTTATTTTTATTTAAACCAGAATAATGACATTTGGAAGTATGTCACATAGAAGTGACATCATCTAGTAGCAATAGAAAAGCACCTTCAGATGACGTTGCGCCCATGGTGTTTTTTAAATATTGAGCACAAGTAATACAGATTAAATAACAAACAAACAAACAAAAAACTAAAACTAATACTAAAACTAAGCATTTATTAAAGAACTAAAACTAATAAAAACTAACAGAACCACCCTGAAAACTAATTAAAACTAACTGAATTTAAAAAACAAAACTCAAATCAAAACAAACACTAAAATGAAAAAAAATTACAAAACTATAATAACCCTACTGCCATATTACAAATAAATTGGTTTATGTACTGTAGCATTTTTCGAAATATGCAAAAGCATAAATTATTTGTACATTTTTTTTTTTTAGGACTATACACAATTTATGTTCATAACATTATGTGGCCCTTGCATCCTTCTGATTTTCTGTATGTGGCCCTCAAATAAAAACGCTTGGACACCCCTGGATTAATACATTCTCTAGTGAAAGAACACTTGAGTTACTGATGGTGTTGTGTTATAATTGCCTGCAGCTTGAGTTCAGTTCCCACTCAGTGACATTGTGAATGTGAGTGTGAATGGTTGCCGTGCCCATTAATTGGCTACACATCTCTCTGCCTGACCCTGAACAGTATATTCGTATAGGCGATAGATGGATGGAAATAGTTTACATTTCCAGCAGTTGCCTTGACAACACTGACTGCCTTGATGGCTCCTCCCCTACCTGTTTAAGAGTCGCTATTCGTCATGACGCTAAGGAATATTTTTAGAATATTTCCTTTTAATTTACATCATGTACTATATGTTTGTTTTGTTTTTGCGCTTAATAAGCTAGCAGTATGCCTCCGGAGAAAGACGCTAGCGATAGCCTTAATCGCATTCCTGTTGAAAAAAAGGACATCGGTCTCCTAGCTAAACATGAAAAAGCTGTTAGCATTTGTGAGCTTGCTGCGCACTTTGGGTTGACAATACCTACCAACTGTGCTAAATTGTTAAGATCAAAGAGGCAATAAGTCAGCCGGTGTGGCGCAAGTAGTGACTGTTGTGAAGCAAATACCTTAAAGTAAGAAATAGAAGCTCACTGTTGCTAGCGAAAGGGATTTCACAGTGATTTGCTAGCAAACACATTGTATTAAGTCCTCATAACTATGTGTGCTTTTACTTATTTCCAATTTGTACTGTATTTATTTTTAACTATAAATAGAGGTTTTATTTTTAGCTTAGTCACTGTCAGATAAAAAAAAACAAAAAGCAACTTTGTTCTGGGGCTTCTTTTTCTATTCATTTCAATGAGAAGCATTGTTTTGCTCCGCAACTTCAGTCCTGAATGGATTCGGCTAACAAAGGTAGAACTTAAAAAGGTTTTCATCATCATCATCATCACCCTTGTAAGTATTTTTCTTATTCATGTTTGTGTTTGAAGGACTCAACTGAAGAATCAATTCACACGTTTAATAGAATCTAAATTTAGTTTGATTTTGGAATAATAAGTCATTCAAATATGAGTCACTGTGAACAGAAGATGGACTCATGCAGATTTGTTTGTTTTCATCCTCGTCTTCGTCATCCCCCCAACTCCCCCCCCCCAACCCAAGGCACCATGGAGAAGTGGGGAGAGAATGGCACACCCGTTGTCATGGCACATCTTCTTTTCATCCCACGTCTCCATGGCGACGCCGCCTCACGGCCTTTCAATCGCTCCCACCTTTTGTTTGTTTCTTTGCAACGGGTTCGCGTTTACCTCCTCTCCCGATAGAGTCGCTTTCTTTGCCGATGCGCCAATTATTGTGCCGGAGACATTGTGTTGCCTGGGCTGTCACGAAGGAGAATGGAGCATTAATTGAGTGCGAGTTTGGAGCGAAATTGGGGGCGGCAGAGAGATTTGAGCAGACGAGTGGGATGAAGGTGCAAAGTGTGGCTCTGCAGGCGTATCCTGCTTGAAAAGGCCACGTGTCCGTGTCCTGTCACAAAAACGGTGGGAGAGGGCATCGTTCTGCATTAATGAGATCAACCTGGCCGCCGTTCCTTTCACCACTAATGCTCATCTTTTTCTTCAAAGAAGTTGGCTCCTATACATTTATGAGCGTCATGATAACGATGGCTATATTTGTACTAAAAAAAAAAAAAAAGACTAGTTCTGATAGACTGCTCAGATGATACAATGATGTAATGTTTAATGCATACAAATAATCTATACCATGATATTTCATACCAACTCATTTTAAACGAACAGATTATACCCGTATTTTAAACGAACAGATTATACCCGTACGCATATAGTCCAAGATTCAAGACTTGTTCTATGTACACAGAAGGCCCTATTCTTCTTGAATATTGTTCTCAAATCTTTTTAAATCTATCTTAGTGCGCACTTCTTTGCCTATTAATTTTAGAGGTGTGTCACAAAAGTAGTTAGTATCTGGTTGACCACCATTTGCCACAAGAAAGAAAAAAATATAAATATTTCCTGGTGATTAAAAAAAAAAATACTTCTTTACAAACATAAAACCAGTCTGTGGCACAGAAACACTTCTTCAGCGTCTTTTGACCACTATCACAATCTTCACAATATGTTTCCCGCCTGCTGTTCCACCAGGGGTCTCTTGTGGTCTCAAGGAATATGGATTTGGTCAGATTCTCATTGGCATACAGAAGGTCTACAGTCTACTAACTAAACTAGTTTACATCTAGTCTCTTAACTAATCTAATTTATGGAGAATATACTATCTAAACCAGGGGTGTCAAACATACGGCCCGCGGGCCGGATTAGACCCCTTTGCGGGCCTGATCCTGATCCGTGATGATTTTGTAAAGTAAAAAAAATAAAATAAAAAATTGCAATGTCGGACTAATTTAATCAGCCGGCCACAATCAAAACATATAAATTTGGAATTTCACAAACAGTCCTCAGATGAGCAATGCAACTTGTACGGGGAATCGTCCTGGATGTCATTATTTTACGCACAACTTAAAGTTACGGTTTGTTTAATTATTATTATTATTATTTTTTAAACCATAGACCGACATAAACGTGTTAAATGCGACACAAATTCAATTACTGGTCACACAAATACATACGACAACGATTAGCGTCCTTATAACATCATTAAGTGCGCCACGCAATGCAAATAGCGAAAATCTACGTATAATTGACGGCAATCATTTTTAAATGATGTACCGTTATTTCACAGATTTTCCTCCATGAGCTAACATGAGTTTGACACCCCTGATCTAAACTAATTATTTCTAGTCGAGTAGCTAAACATGTTTACTTATATGCATACTTCTTAAAATATTCTACTTCTAGTCTACTAGCTAAAATGGTCTATTTCTAGTCTATTAACTAAACTAGTTTACTTATAGTCTACTAGCTAATCTCGTCTACTTCTAGTCTATTAACTAAACATGTTTACTTATAGTCTACTAGCTAAACTAGTTTACAAGCTAATCCAGTTATTTATAGTCTACTGTCTAAACTAGTGTAGTTGTAGTCTACTAGCTAATCTACTCTACTTATAGTCTATTAGCTAAACTACTCTACTAGCTAATCCAGTTATTTCTAGTCTACTATCTTAACTAGTGTTGTTCTAATGTACTAGCAAATGTAGACTTCATTTTAGTCTACTCGCTAATCTAGTCATCTATTCTATTAACTAAACGTGTTTACCTATAGTCTACTAGCTAAACTAGTTTACAAGCTAATCCAGTTATTTATAGTCTACTGTCTAAACTAGTGTAGTTGTAGTCTACTAGCTAATGTAATTTACTTATAGCATGCTTGCTAAACTAGTCTACTTCCAGTCTACTAGTTAATCTAGTTTATGTATAATCTACTAGGTAAACTAGTATACTTCTAGCCTTCTAGCAGAACTAGCCCACCTGTAGTCCACTAGCTAAACTACCGGTAGTTTACTTGTAAACTACTTTCTAAACATAGTCTACCTCTATCTTACCATCTTAACTAGTCTACTTGCTAATCTAGTTTAACTATAGTCTACTATCAGATAAACTAGTCTAATTCCAGTCTACTAATCCAGTTTACCTTTAGTCTACTAGCTAAACTAGTTTACTTGTCAGTATGCAGGCCCTTTTTTTCCCTTTCTTTTCTTTTCTTTGAAGGTGTTGTTGTTTGGCTGATTCTTTTGGGGTTACTGTCTGTTGAAGTTGTGCCGAATTATAATAATCAATCTTTGTGCCATTCTTTGTAACTTGTATACTTTTGATACTTACCAACTCAAGGCCAAGTTGTTGTTTGTAATCAAAATGGAAAACATAAATAAAGTTTTCAAAAAAAAACAAAACGAGTTTACTTGTCTACTAGCTTCAAATAGTCTACTTCAAATAGTATACTTACTCAATTCTCCTAATTGTAGTCTATTAGAACTGCTGGTTTAAAGGTTGTACCACAACATCCCAATTGAATTTAAGTTGATTTTGATATGGCCACTCTCAAACCTATTTTGTTGTTTTTAGCGTTTCAGAGGTGGACAGATAAGCACAAATGTCCTTTATTTGATTTTTATTATATTTTATTTGCACGTTATCTCCTTTTGTTGCTGTTTGGGCTCCTTTGCAACCCTTCTTTCTGCCCTACATGTCCACACTCTACTACATTTTATCCTACTATTAGTTTCTGTCACGTTACATGTTCAAGAGTGGGGATTTATTCATTGATCTGACTGGCCAAACTCGTTCTTGATTGCATCGAGTCACTTTCAACGTCTCTTTTCTTTCTTTTTCATGGATGCGAGTTGACGTTCTCGGTGCTCTGGCTCAGCCCTCTCAACAGTAACGCTGTTGCATACGAGCAAGCGGATGATGTTGGTGTCTATGAAGGGCGAGCGGAGGGGAGTGAGGTGGGCGTGTGACGCACACACACTGACGTCATTGGAGCGGCGCAGGCACGATGCATTTGGGATGAAGAAACAATGTCACGCCAAGGGAGCATCATTAAAGCGTACGCTGTCATTCAGTGAAATATATTCTATTTATAACCGCTAATGAATGCGCCACAGTGTGGTTTTGCATTTAAACAACAACATTATGAGTCATAATTCATGACCACTTGCACAATATTAAATAAATACTCTGCCTTTAGCTAGCTATTAAGGCTCAGTTTTGATTGCCAGTCTCAGATTATTGATGTGTGTGTATATATATATATATATATATATATATATATATATATATATATATATATATATATATATATATATATATATATATATATATATATATATATATGATTTTTTTTTCTTTTAATAATTATTGATTTCATTTAAAGTGGCTTACAAGTTATCCTAATGTGGGTTATGTACAGTGGCTATAAAAAGTCTACACACCCCTGTTCAAATGCCAGGTTTTTCTGATGCATATAAGACCAAGGTAATTTTTTTTTTCAAATATTTTTTTTTTTTTACCAGCAATGGGACTTAAGTTATGTACCGATTCAATTGTATTTTGTTTCAATCTTATTGAGAGAATGTAAAACAACTGCGATAATGTGGTTGCAAAAGTGTGCACACCTCATAAGCAGGGCTATTCAGAATGAACTTGTAACATTCAAAATGACTTGTGCTGTAAGATGTGATTGTGAAACTGTCAGGAAAAGCCTACCGGAACATCTGAACTATTTTTTTTGGAGTTAGTGAGGAGCTTTTTAAATGGTGGCAGGTGTGTGCTGACTGCCATTTAGCATGAGTTTGACTGGTGAATTCTGAGTTCTAAGAGGGTGTGCACACTTATGCAACCATATGATCTCAGTTATTTTTACTCCCCCTCTGGAAAAGATTTCATTTTTTTTCCCTTCAGCGGAGTTGTAGTGGTTATACAGTGCGTCACATTTGTGGTGAAAATAAAAAAAAAAGTTTTGAAATGATTTATCGCTATAAAATACAGTTTTATTTTATTTTTTCGCAAAGATGCCCTTGAAGGCTTGAGAGCCTTCAGGTATGCGTCACTATACTAATTGTACTGTATCCACATTCTTCATAGTTAAGTGTGGCATGGTTTCCGCGTTGGTTTTCGATTAGAGTCAGTCCTTGCCTTTGTTCGCAGTTCATCATCAACTTCATTCATCCACGCCCACGGCCTGCTCGCCGTCCGACCTCCTTCCGACAAACTCCTCCGCTTCCTCCCTCTCGGCGCTCGCCACTCCCCGTCGGCAGCGCGATGATGCTGTCCTCCACCTTCCAAGTGCCCCCCCTCCACTGATGCTATAAATACCCGACATGGGTGAGTCATCGCCCAGACGTATCGGTCCTCACAGTCACACCCCTCCTCATCTTTCTCTCTCGCTGTCCCTTCATCCTCGCTGCTCCTCTTCACGTGTCGGCTCAAGCGTTTGATAGACCTCACACGTTTTTCGCCACCGGGCGAACGCCAGCGGCCCGGCACGGTGCCGCAGGGCACATGCCAAAGGTCATTTTGGCACGAGGCTGAAAGAAAACTATACTTCAAACAAGTATAGTCATAGCACTGTGTTGTATAAAAACGTAAAAGTGCCAAAAACCACTGTGGCTCTGCTTGCCCTTACGCTTAATTTAAAAAATAAAAAAAAATCACTTCACTCAATGCAGTGTTGTTTTTGGAAGCCATTTTAGTTTTTAGTCTTACTCTTTTGGACGAAAATATTTCTCATTTTTAGTCACATTTTAGTCATCTCTCTATGTCAGGGGTTTCCCAACTACGGCCCGGGGGCCATTTGCGGCCCGCCGTCCATTTTTTTTAGTGCCCCGCGACATGTGCTAAAAATGGCATTTGACTCAGTTCAAGTAAAATAAAAACAAAAATGTTTGGAGATGGTCAAAGTAAGAAGAAGGGAAGGTGTCGAGAAACACAGGTGCTATTAAAGGTTATTTTAGTTCACTAAAACTAACGAAAAAACTAAAATTCAAAACTACAATTTCGTTAACGAAATTAAATAAAAACGAAAATGCTTTTTAAAAAAAAAAAAAAAAAAAAAGAAAACTCACTGACACTACATTTTATGTTTACAAAACTAACTAAAAATAAAACTAACTATAATTATAGCAAAAATGTCCTTCGTTGTAGTCTTTGGTAATTAATTTAATGTTAATGCATGAGCCTTTGGGGATGATTTTAAATGTGATTTTTAGTTTTTGATATAAACCGGAATAATGATGTTGTGCCCATGGTATTTTTTAAAATATTGTCCACAAGTAATACACATTTTATTTTTTTTTAAACTAAACCTAATACTCAAACTAACTAAACTAAAACTAAGCATTTATTAAAGAACTAAAACTAATAAAAAAACTAACAGAACCACCCTAAAATTAATTAATACTAACTAAAAAAAATAAATAAATAAATAAATAAATAAATAAAATGAAAAATTCCAAAAGTATAATTACCCTACTGCCATATTACAAATAAATTGCTGTTTATTAATGAGCAATTGTGACGATCTCCTTCATGTCAAGTATATCAGTATAGCACCACTTTATTTGAACTCTTTTTAGTTTCCTTGCTGTTTGTTTATAATGCCAAATATAGTCAAATATTCCGGCATCTACACAACAAGAATATTTTACGGCTTGTACTTTAGGCCTTGGCGAGTGAGCGGAAACTGGAAAGGTCACCTGACTCGCCTCTACCAGTCTCCACTTTATTGGCACTTGTTACCCGCTAATCCCAGTTTATCCCTTTGATCCGATGCATCTCCACCGTCAGGATTTCATTATCGTTTCCCCCCCGGCCGACACAGCACCGACCCGCTCTCGTGGAGCTACAAGAATACTCGGCACCTCTTCGTCAGAGTAAGCGAGAGGAGTCGGACTCGTTACATTAGTGGCGAGACAGCAAAGCGTGCGAGCGCATTTATTCAATCTGGGCGATGTCCTTCCTGTTCCCTGCGGTCTTCGTGGTGCACTCACTCTGCCTCGCCTTCATGTGCTTCTAATGAGGGGAAGTGTTGTGCGAAAGAAAGAAAGAAAGAGAAGAACGAGAGGATGGTTTAGTCCAGTGGTGTCCCAACTACGGCCCGGGGGCCATTTGCGGCCCGCCGTCCATTTATTAGTGGCCCGCGACATATGCTAAAAATGTCATTTGACTCAATTCAAATAAAATAAAGACAAAAATGTTTGGAAATGGTCAAAGTAAGAAGAAGGGAAGGTGTCGAAAAACACAAGTGCTATTAAAGGTTATTTTAGTTAACTAAAACTAACGAAAAAAATATAATTCAAAAAACTATTTCGTTAACGAAATAAAATAAAAACGGAGATGCTTTTTAAAAAAGAAAACTAACTGAAACTACATTTTATGTTTACAAAAGGAACTAAACTAAAACTAACTATGATTATAGCAAACGTCCTTCGTTTTAGTCTTTGGTAATTAATTTAATGCATGAGCCTTTGGGGATGATTTTAAATGTAATTTTTAGTAGATTTATTTTGATATAAACCGGAATAATGACATCACGCCCATGGTGTTTTTTAAATATTGCGCACAAGTAATACACATTAAAAAACAAAACAAAACTAAAACTAATACTGAAACTAACTAAACAAAAACTAAGCATTTATTAAAGAACTAAAACTAATACAAAAACTAACAGAACCACCCTGAAAACTAATTAAAACTAATTAAATAAAAATAAACTCAAAATAAAAACTAAAATGAAAAATTGCAAAACTATAATAACCCTACTGCCATATTACAAATAAATTGGTTTATATACTGTTGCATTTTTCTAAGTTATTTATATAATTTTTAGGACTAAACACAATTTCTCTTGATAACCCTTGCGTCCTTCTGATTTTCTGTATGTGGCCCTCAAATCAAAAAGTTTGGACACTCCTGGTTTAGTCAAATGAATAATGATATTACTTGATTAAATGCAACAATCTTAGGTCTATGTCTGCTTTTATGCACATAATTGAATATCCATAGTAATCATATTAGTTTGAATGTTGTGCTGAAAATATGGTCAATTTTTACACAAAATCAAAACTCTTGCTCTGTCCCCACGTCAACTGTTTTTTTTTTAAGCTTTTAAAAGTGTTGAAAACAGCTTGAGAATAACTTTATGAACCCTAGAATTGACTGAGAAGTGGCTTCTTCGCGACTCTGCGGGAGTCGTGCAGCGTTACGCCACCTCAAGATTGAAAGTCGGGAAAATTTTGTCAAATTGGATCACTTAGGCAGGCACGAAGGAAAGTTGGTTGATTCATTTCTGCCTTTTTGTATCACTCATGGCTCGAAGACCTTTAGGGAAAAAAAAAAAAAAAAAAGTATGCAGCACTTTTGGCACGGTGGCCGAGTGGTTAGCACGTCCGCCTCCCAGTACTGAGGATGCAAGATCGAGTCCAGGCTCCGAACTTCCTGGGTGGAGTTTGCATGTTCTCCCCGTGCCCGCGTGGGTCTTCTCCGGGTACTCCGGTCTCCTCCCACATTCCAAAGACACGCATGGCAGGTTGATTGGGCGCTCCGAATTGTCCCGAGGTGTGCTTGTGTGCGTGTTGTTCGCGTCTGTGTGCCCTGCGATTGGCTGGCAACCAGTTCAGGGTGATCCCCGCCTACTGCCCAGAGCCAGCTGAGATAGGCTCCAGCAGCCCCCGCGATCCTTGTGAGGAGCAAGCGGTTCAGAAAATGGATGCTTGCAACACTTTTGCCACATGCTGCCAACTGAAAATGACATCACAGTGCCTAAGGGCTCACGTTGTGAACGTCACATGACCAAACCCAGAAAACAGGTGAGCCGTGACAGTCTGAGCCCTGTGATGGCAAATGGCTGCCCCCTGAGATGGATAAACAGGGTGGATTTGTATTGTTCTGCTTAATTCATATTATACAGTGGTGTCCAAACTACGGCCCGGGGGCCATTTGCGGCCGGCCCGCCGTCCAATTTTTAGTGGCCCGCGACATTTGCTAAAAATGGCATTTGACTCAGTTCAAATAAAATAAAAACAAAAATGTTTGGAGATGGTCAAAGTAAGAAGGGAAGGTGTCAAAAACACAGGAGTTATTAAAGGTTATTTTAGTTAACTAACGAAAAAACTAAACTTCAAAAAACAATTTCGTTAACAAAGTAAAACAAAAACGAAGATGCTTTTTTAAAAACAAAAACTAACTGAAACTACATTTTATGCTTACAAAACTAAAATAAAACTATCATAACAGCAAAAATGTCCTTCGTTTTAGTCTTTGGTAATTCATTTAATGCATGAGCCTTTGGGAATGATTTTAAATGTGATTTTTAGTAGATTTTGATATAAACTGGAATAATGAAGTCGCACCCGTGTTTCTCAAATATTGCGCACAAGTAATGCACATTAAAAAAACAAACAAAAAAAAACCCTAAAACTAATACTGAAACTAACTAAACTAAAGCTAAGCATTTATTAAACTAAAACTAATAAAAACTAACAGAACTACCCTGAAAACTAATTAAAACTCAATTTAAAAATACAAAACTCAAAATAAAAACTAAAATGAACATTTCCAAAACCATAATAACCCTACTGCCATATTACAAATAAATTGGTTTATGTACTGTAGCATTTTGCTAAATATGCAAAAGCACAAATAAATGATTTGTACACTTTTTAGGACTAAACACAATTTCTGTTCATAACATTATGTGGCCCTTGCGTCCTTCTGATTTTCTGTATGTGGCCCTCAAATGAAAAAGTTTGGACACCCCTGCTATTATACAAACAATAAAGTACTTTATTTCTAAAATACATACGAATATTGCCACCATCTTCACCGTTATTAATCATATACGAAAATGACCCATACTTTTAAATTAACAGCATCACTTGCAACTCACTAGCCTTCATTAATATCACTGATTTCATTTTTTTTTTTTTTTTTTTTTTTGTGAAAACGCTTCAATGAAAGACTCGTCTATTTAACAGAGATCCTATTAAGCTCTGATTGAAGGACGCACCTTTGAACGGCGCGTTCTCTTTCCGTCAATATACCACTTACACACACATTCGGTGGCCTTTGTTGCCATAGAAACACCAGTTTGAGGACGATCGGGATCCAAGCGGCTGGTCGCGCCTCACATGGTGCCACACAAAGAACACGCGTAACACTTTACAGCGCAAACTTTTGAAAATTGATTTTATTACATAATATTCAAGGCCAAAAATCACAGAAATGAGGAAGGGGACGCTTTCTTGAAGGGCCCTTCTACGGAGCCCCTAAGGTGACATGGTAGAAAAAAAAACAACAACTTTGCGTTCAGATTGCGTGCCCTCGCAAAAAATTTTGCGTTTTTGCGAGGGAAGGCAAAGTTGTTTTTTTTTCGCTTACCATGTCACCTTCGCTGTGCCGTAAACACTTCCGGGTCATCTTCCGTGTGAACAAAAGCGACGTGTAAACAAAGCAGTGGAAAAATACATGCTCCATCCTAGTCGCTTTGGGAAAGCTTTCCCACTGTTTTGTTTCATGTTTCGAAACGTTCCGTCCTCGTCGCTTTTGTTCACATGGAAGATGACCCGGAAGTGTTTACGGCGCAGCTAAGGTGACATGGTAGGCGAAAAAAAACAACTTTGCGTTCTCTCGCAAAGATTGCCTTCGAACGCAAAGTTGTTTTGCGAGGAAACGCAATCTTTGCGTTCCCTCGCAATCTTTGCGAGAGAACACAAAGTTGTTGTTTTTTTTCTACCATGTCACCAAGGTGCTCCGTACCCTTCTCACTCCCAAGACATTAAGATAAATACTGTACAGGAAACATCCTCTTATTCACTATTCATATTATTACTTTTTTTTTTTTTTTTTTTACTTATCCACCATTAGTCCCTGAAAATTGAGCAATTTGTGTTGTCGCTCTTTCTGTAACACTCCAAGATGCCACAAGGTGGCGCCGAAAACCTGTCTAGAAAGGAACTGGTCTCAAAGAAGCACAGTGAACACATTTGTATTTGGAATTTGCCGATCTTAATTTGAAGTGACTCAAGAAGCTTCATTAAGACAAAAGTAGTCCTTTGGCATCTTGTGGCATTTATCGACAAACTTTTTGGGGGCATGAATTACACTTTTTTTTACCTATTTACTTCCGATTTTTACTTTGTTATGTTGACTGAGACGTGCAGAGGCGGAGCTAAGTTTAGCCTGGGTTGTAGGTACACATTTTTTTCTTTTTTCAAAATAAAATCATGTATGAGTTTGAAAAGAAATGTTAATATAGGCGGCTTTTGATTTTGGGGGATCACTTACATTTTTTTTTTCTTTAATTATACTAGCGTCAGGGCCCGGTAACTGGATACATGGCAGAAAAAAAGTACGTTTGAAAAGACAATAATCTCCACCCACCCCCCTTACATCTCTTTTTGACAACATGACAAAGGGGGCGGGGCATACTGGACGTGATGTCACATTCGTAGGAGCCCTGAAAGACGAGCTCACGTGTCAGAAGGCAACAAGAACATACAAGCAAAAATACACAAGCAGAATTTGCATTCTAAAACGTCTCAAATTCAGTCCATGAATGAACCCAATCAAGTCGGGCTCTTGGGGGGGCGAGAAACAAAGAAAATGTCCCTAGCCGTGATGCAACACAGAAAAATATTATCACCACAAACGCTACAGTAATTAATGTACATGAATTAAAATGTTTTTCAGAACCATTTTTTATATACACACACACACACACACACACACACACAATGCACTTACAGCATCACACATGAATTTTCAAAAAAATCTTACATGAAATGTGTAAAAAAAAAAACGAACAAAAAAAAAAATCACGCCACACAAGTGAGATGAACTCTTTTACCGCCAAAAACGTTTAATAACGATTAGTGAAATCACGATGTTTGCCGCCATAAACGTTAATTGACGTCAACTACATTTTTTCTTTTTCTTTTTAACGTCGTAAGTGGAGCACTGGCAATGGGTTGTGGAATCAAAAACACCCACTAACTATGGCCAGCAGATGGCAGCATTGTATCTCTTCAATGGGCTGCCTGTGTATGAAATTACAATGAAACAAGACGAATCTAATGAAATAGAATGTTTTCAAGGATGAAGTGAATGATCAAAGCCTTTGTCACATTAAATCTAATTCACAGAGCGTCACGAAACAAAAAATATTAGTGTCAAAGTCACTGTTGCGCACAAAATGTATCTTTTTCACAAAAAGTTTCTTTTTGCTTAATTTTTCTATTTTCGTCAATGTCACTCAAAGTAGCTATTTTAAATGGTGATGACTAAAGAACGGAATAAGGTAGAAAGATACTTTTATTTTTCCTAATGAATGAATGGAGCATTATCTTTCATGTTTATGCACTAATAGCACACAATATTCTGCCTTGAAAGAGGAGTTAAAATGCTCGACATCGGCTGGCACTAGGTTGTTGTTTTTTTGGATAACGTGTGGCAGTAAAAGAGTTTATTCAATAACACAAAGGAGTGTACAGAAAGTCCGTTTAACCATTCGTTCGATTTCCAGCTTGGAAGTCCATGTTTGAAGTACACACTTTGTCCCAGGAACTCAACTCGAACACGTGAAAACGGCTTTCCATTGGAGTGTGTCCATTTCCTCATAACGCTCATTTGGTACAGCTGTGCACATGCTACAACGCCAAATCTCCAATATTCACCGTATACTACAGATGGGCATCGATTAAATTTCATTTACAATTCAAAACAAAAAACACATTTTCAATGGCAACATATTTCTCAGAATTCTGTTCTCATGTTAGTGTCACATTGTGGAAAAAAAAAAAAAAAGTCTTGCCGTTATTTCACATAATCGACAGAAGTCTTTCCAGATTAATTCATCGATGATCATGCCCATCCCTTCAAGTCTTCAAATACAAGCAAAGCACAGTAACACATGCTTTTCAGTGTCTCTCTACCATCCTACACTTTACGCCTACGTGTTCCTATGTCATTCTGCTTAAGAACTGCCTTTTAAAAAGTTCCAATGAGGGGATGCTCTCTTTTCTCTTCTTTTGAAATGTTCCTATGTAATTTAGACTAAAACTGGAGTATAAATATTGCACAATCATTTGTATTATTTATATTCACAAGTAAAAAAAAAACCCACACAAAACAAAGAAAGCCTGAGGAGGGAGTATAAGCGTATTTGTACAATTAAAATAAAAGGTAGTGGGAGGAAAGGCAAAGTAACAACAGTACATTCCCTTGGAGACGTCCATTCCAACGTGACATTTAAAGGCGCATTCAAGGATCTTTGGTCGCTGCGTCTTCCGGGTGGATCATCTTCACGATTGGTTCTCGATCCCGTCGATCAATATGCCGCAACGACGTCGTGCGTGCCCGTCCCTAGCTGCGCATGCGCACTTTGAGTGTTGGTAGCATGTAGCCGCTAACCTTCGGATTCAGCCATTCATCGTGGTAGCTCCCCCGACCGCACCGCATACTTTGAAAATGGCTGAAAGCCGCAAGAGGACATCCGTCTATGAAGTGAGGCCGGCTGCAGAGACTGAGGAAGATGATGATGATGATGATGATAAGCTTGCACGTTCGGCGCCCCACCCCTGCGGACGAGCTGGTAGGATGTTCTGCCGCAAGCCCATTTAAAAAAAAAAAAAAAAAAAGTGACAAACGGACGTTTGGCTTCTACTTTTTGAGAAGATCCTTGAATACACCTTTAAGTGAAATGCTTTGTTGGTAATTGAACGTGAAATTTTGGTGATGGGAAGCAAAACGTCCATGCCCAACCCGACAAGAAGAATATAACAAAAACGCATCCAAAACACGACAAGGCTTATCGTGACGTTTAAGTTAACAGCTAAATAATGTTGCCTAAGAAAGCGTATTATGAAAAAAAGGAAGATAACATCGTAAGTTAGACAGGGCGCATCATGATGGAAACATAACGTAGTAAGTTAGCTGCGACCCGACAGAATATAACGTACGTTAGCCGCAACCCGACAAGGCGCCTCATGATGAGATAACAATAAGTTACCCACAAACTGACAAAGCACACCATGAACAGAGAAAGCTAAAGTTAGCCGCAACCCGACACGGCGCATCATAATAAAAACAGAATGTAGCATGTTAGTTGCGGCCCGGCAAGGAGCATCGTAACAACAGATAACAGTAAGTTATCTACAACCCGACAAAATGTAACTTACGTTAGCCGCAACCCGACAAAGCGTCGACAAGAGGAAGTTAAGTTCGTCACAACTCGCCAACGGTGCAGCATGGAGAGCGGAACAGTGTAGCAAGCTAGCCGCAACCTGACCAGTTGCACCACAATGAGAAGATAGATAGATAGATAGATAGATAAATAGATGACGAGCTAGCCAGATAGATAGATAAGATAGACAGATAGATAGATAGATAGATAGATTTGCCCCACCCGACAAGGCGCATCAAGACTACAAGTTATCCACAACCCGACAAGGGGCGTCAAACAAGAGGACCATTGTAGTTTTCTAAGCATCAATCAAACTGGCAGCACGCGCAGGTGGAAAAAAATGACACCAAGAAGGCCAAAAAGCAAAATGGACACTGCATAATATACAGAAGGTGACTGTCAAATAGGTAAACACATACTCAAGTAAACAACCTTTTGTGACATGAGTTAAAAAAAAAGAAAAAAAAAGGGGACTATCAATTATTAGATGAAGTAAACATACAAAACACAAATGCACAAAAGTAGAAAAAAATATGGATGCTATTAAAAGAATAAAACCGTCAAATAAACACAAACATTTGACTGATCTCTCATGGCTTTGCAACACTTTCTCCACAAATAAAAAAAAGACAATAAGAAGCAACAAAAGGACAGATAAAAAAAAATATCAGAACGGAGCGAGAACCCTGAAATTTGCAAATGCTTTGTAGCCTACTAAGTTAAAGCTAAACTGTTTGGTTTTTTTTCCTCTAAAATGCTTATTACACTAGAAAAAAAAAACTCACCAAACAACAACATCACAAAAAGTGAATGCAAAGGTCAGGTGCCATTTTGATGAGGAACATTTACCGGTAATTTGTTTTGTCGGTCACCATATACGTCATTCGCATAAATAGGTGAACAAAACTCCATTAAGTGTTTTTTTTTTTTTTAATCAATTAAGATTAAGATTAAGTAAGTGAAATTTAAAAACATTCACTTGAAAGAAAAATATGAACTTTTATGTCTTTGCCAGCAACATATAGTGACAAGCAAAACAATGAAATGCTCTTTGACAGCAGAAGGTACAAAAATTAACCTCATTTTACTATCCTGTTATTAAATGTTAAAAATGTCTCGATTCAGCCTACAGAACCAGGGGTGTCCAAAATATGGACCAGGGACCATTTGCAGCCCCTGGTCCATTTTCTAGCGGCCCTCAGCATATCTAAAAAACGTTTGATATGTAAAAAAAAAAAAAAAAAAAAAGTGTATAGGATTATATAGCTTTTCTGGATATGCAAAGAAAATATTTGGAACGGAAATAGTAACAATATTTCTCCTTACAAAGTCTCAATTAAAATATTACAATTTCAGAAGTAAAAATATTTTCCGCCACTTTCTTAAATGTGTCAAGGTCTGATTTGTGAACATATCACAATACAGATTAACTAAGATCTTAAACTGCTCAAACAATTATCTTATTACCGATTACTCTTATCTGGCTGTGGAGATCTGCTCAGGGCAGGGGCGGATCTATTACAGCGGGATACAGGGCTGGTGGTCCACCCAAAATCCTGGAAAATCACAAACTGTTTGCCTTATCTTCTTTAACACATTCATTGCCAGACCAGCAAAAAAATGCATCATTTGACGTCTTTTTCCGTCAATGGCAGTGAATGAGTTTTTAAGCGCGTTTAATTAAGTTGGACAATGTCAAAGTGACCTTTTTTGTCTTTTTGATCTTCTGCATGTGGACCTTAAAGGAAAATGTTTGGACACCCCTAGCCTGACAATCTTTTGCTTTATTATTTTTTTTAAATATTACAATTTCCTTTTGTTTTTGTACTGTGGAAAAAAAAATGACCTTCAATCACAATCAGTTTTTGTTTGTTGGTAAGCGGTGAGATTTCCTAAATAAAATGTGTGCCTTGGCTCAATTCAAGTCAAAGGTACCTGTGACGCTTAGTGTTCTCACTTCTTATTGTTGATTCTCAACCAGAGATAAAGACGGGACAGTGGATTTAAAACCCCCATTTTTGAACCAACCCACAAGGTATCCACTCAGATGACCACATTCCCCCCCCCCAACTGTACCAGCGGTCGTCTCCGGGGAGCGGCGGAGGTGCAAGAAAGCGGCGGGCGGCTGTCTTGACGCGTAACTGCGTGCGTACGTCCAAACCTGATATTTTTGTTTCCCTTCGTGCAGAAGTCCGCGCATGGCCTTGGTTGCCGCGGCAACACCGAGGGCGAAACGCATCGCTAAGAGCTGGGCGGGAGTGCGAGTCACTGGTTGTGTGGAAGGCGGAATCTTCCCGTGTTGTTGATCAATAGCGGGCGGGGGTCTGTCTTGTATTTTGATCTAAAGCGTAACGCGCCAGCCCCCAAGCTGTCCTTTCGGGGGGGGGCTCGGAGCCGCGCGTGTTAGCATGTGTTATTTCCCTCCGTACATTCTCTCTATGTCTTCTTGGTAGTGCGTTTTGAGCTCCTTGCGTTTCAGTTTGAATGCGTCCGTGACCAGGCCGCTCTCTGGCGTCCAGGCTTCCGCGCTCAGCCGCACTTTTTTGGGGATCTCGAACCGTTCCAGTTTGGCTGCATGAGAGAGAGTAAGAGGGTTCGTGAACTTGATCATACAAGGATTAAAAAATAAATAAATAAATATCCCTGGAAACGATCCTGCTCTTTACTGAAAACATTGGCTGTTTTCTATTTTTGCTCTCAGGCAATTGAAGTTTTGATTTGGCGCCATCTGGTGGAAGGTTAATTAAATTCTATGTCACCTGTACAATTTGCCAGCCTTCCCCAGCGTTTGTTATTGTGCGTAAATGCCAAGCTGAGTTTACAACGTTTCTTTATATTTGTTTGCCCATGTCTGATGCGACGTCAGTTTGCGTTTACGATTTAGACTAGCATGCTAGCTAATACGACTGATGTGAAGGTTGTTTGTTTGTGGTGAGTAATTCAACTCTGTCATTATGTATCACTATGTAACATGCTTGTGTACATGCTAGCTAGAAGCTCAATGCTTCATGATCAGCTCTTTTTTTAACTCATTTGCTCCCAAAAACGTATAAATATGTTCTATTTTAAATGTATTAAGTGTCCCAAAGATGTATTTATACTTTTTTTTATTTTATTTTTTATGCTAGAGCAGGGGTGTCCAAACTATCATTTGAGGGCCACATACAGAAAATCAGAAGGACGCAAGGGCCGCATAAGGTTATGAAGAGAAATTGTGTTTAGTCCGATAAATTGCACAAATAATTTACGTGTGATTTTGCATATTTATTAAAATGCTATAATATATAAACCAATTTATTTGTAATATGGCAGTAGGGTTGTTATAGTTTTGGAATTTTTCATTTTAGTTAGTTTTTATTACTTTTCAGGGTGGTTTTGTTAGTTTTTATTAGTTTAGTTCTTTAAAAAATGCTTACTTTTAGTTTAGTTGTTAATTTCAGTATTAGTATTAGTTTTTTTTATGTGTATTACTTGTGCGCAATATTTAAAAAACACAATGGGCGCAACGTCATCTGAAGGTGCTTTTTTATTGGCTGCTGGTAGATTACATCACTTCTGTGTGACATACTTGCAAAACGTCATTATTCCAGTTTATATCAAAATAAATCTACTAAAAATCACATTTAAAATCATCCCCAAAGGCTCATGCATTAAATTAATTACCAAAGACGAAAACGAAGGACATTTTTGCTAAAATTATAGTTAGTTGTTATTAGTTTGGTAAAGATAAAATGTAGTTTCAGTTAGTTTTCGTTTTTTAAAAAGCATTTTCGTGTCTATTTTATTTTGTTTATTTTATTTTTTTATTTTAATTTTAGTTTTTTTCATTAGTTTTAGTTAACTAAAATAACTTTTAATGGCACCAGTTTTTCGATACCTTCCCTTCTTACTTTGACCATCTCTAAACATTTTTGTTTTGTTTATTTTATTTGAACTGAGTCAAATGCCATTTTTAACATATGTTGCGGGCCACTGAAAAATGGGCTGCAAATGGCCCCCGGGCCGTAGTTTGGACACCGCTGTGCTAGAGCATACAGAAGGCTTTGATGCAGCCTCAACTGCAGAGAATGGGTGAAAGAAATGGTAGTAATTACCAAAACGGCCAGCAGGTGGCAGCAGAGTATAATAGATCAACTAGGGCCATGAAGAAAACAAGCTGTTTTCCCACAATTCTAAGCAGATTTGTGAATAATGATGAAACTTAGCTATATTCTAACACTAATTGCTGCAAAACAGAAACAGATAGAAATATACTTTTTTTATCCTGATGAAAGAAGAGACACTAATCTTTCTTAATCAAAATCCAGGAAAACAACCAGTAGCGAAGTGAAAATAGCTGGGAGTGAATGAGTTAAGTGTTTGGTTGTGAATTATTTTGCGACAAAGATGTTATTGCTTGGGAGTGTGAGGCAGTTACACTTCTTGTTTACGACCTATTATGTTCCGTGTGGGGACCCTAATAATCTGTCATATCGTGTAATTACCCATTTGGCATTTAAGTTATTGTTTTTATGGCTAGTTTTGAACACAAGATAGTGAAATATAATAACATAACTACCGTCACCAGTATATTGTTACAATAAATCTAGATGGATGTCAAATATAACTGAATGTTGTGTATAGAAATGACTTTATCAAGATCTAGTATTGGATTATTAGAATTGGCCATATTGTTGTGGTTAGGAAAGAGGGTCGAAAACTCCCTTACATGAGATCGCAGCCTCTGTGAGGATGCGGAGCACTTCCTTCTCCATCTGGGGATTGTTGCAGATCTCTTCCCACGTGCCTCGCACCTGCAACCGCTCCGCCAGTGCCATCAGCAGTTTCTGGTTGGGCACCACGAAGCTGATCACGTACGACTGGTCACTGAAAACCAACACAAAGACAGTTAACTCATTTATTCCCAATAACGTATAAATACGTTTTTTTTTAAATGTTCTAAGTGTCCCAAAGACGTATTTATTAGGGGTGGGAATCTCTGACATGAGGCCGATTCGATATGTATCTCGATACACAAGTTGTGATTCGATTGAAAAACGATTATCTTTCAGAACAGAACGGTTCGATTAAGTTTGGGAACGATACGATTTTCGATTCGATACGATTAATTTCAATATTCAAAACTTATAGTGACATTTGTTGCTTGTAAACAATCTTAAAACACCACAAATTTTTACAGTATCTACAAATGTGTAAAAAAAGAACAACAACAATGTCTTCTATATTTTTATATATTGAATCAATTATTTAAATGGACCGGAACAAAGGGCTGGGCGATATGACTGAAAAATTTATCAGTTTAAATATTTATTAGTTGTTATTGACAGTTATAATTGTTTTTTGTTTTTTAATTCAAAATCAGGATCAGGAAAACAAAAGGCTGATAATTCAATTTGAAATATAAATATTTAACCTTTAAAAAGACACCAACACAATTAAACAGAATATGTCCACATTGTGAAGTATTTCAGAAACATAAATTTAAGACATGACATAAACCTACCGTCCAGCCAAAAGAAATATGAAGCCACCTTATGGAACAATAAATCTATCAAACACATTTTAACAACTTAATATATCCAAAAATATTTACAAAAGTGCATTTCCCTTTTTATTTACAATTTTTGTTTTTAACAATTTTTGTTTTTCTTTGCCATCACATTCATTTTTGGTTAATGTATGACATCTTTTTTGTTTTTTTAATCTGAGACACGATGATGACCACGGAATCACTACTGTTTATATTTTGTTTTTTGGGCTGTCGTTCATTTTGAGTTTGATGACGTAATTGCGGGCACGTCTCAGTTCCCTGCTGCTCATGCTAGTTGTATACATTGACAGGGAGCCACAAACTGAGAAATGAGATACTTGCAGTGTGCTTTTAGCTTAGCTGGTGTGTTGGCTGTGGGACATACCTGTGTCGTTTGAATCCATGCATTGGATCGTCACGGGAGTTATTCTTTTTGGCTCGCGCGCAGTACCAACGCCGGCCCGGGACATACAAGTGCACCGAGAGGACTCGATAGCCATGGGAAATACCGAGATGTACGGCACCGGCTTCTGCTAACTGTCTCCATTTGTATGTTATCACTCGTTGTGCGCGACTGCGTGCGTGCCGTGTCGCGAGCCCGGCGTTGACGGTAGGCGCCCCCCCCCAAAAAAAGGTGCGTAACGTCTTTGCATTATGTTTACATCATCCGGGGAATGAAGCGTCTCTGAGCGCTACTTTACTAGCTCTCTGTAAACACGGAAGTAGCTTGAATAGTGCTGCTACTGAAATGTAAACAAAACAAGTAGAGCACGATGCAGAACTCTTGCGATTGTTATGAAAACCATAAAGCCTCACTCGCAACCGATTCACAGCAACGCGATATCCGGTCCACAGCTTGACAAGCAATGTATCTAAGGATTCCCGGCGGATTTTGTATCGGTTGACAAGTCTGCTACCGATACGGCCGTTTAGCTCCCCTTGACGACCGATGGTTCGGTCGAATTGGTTTTTTGTCCCACCCCTAGTATTTATACGTTTTTTTGGGTTTTTTTTTATGCTAGAGCATACAGAAGGCTTTGATGCAGCCTCTCAACTGCAAAGAACGGTTGCAGAAATGGTAGTTATTACACAAATGGCCAGCAGGTGGCAGCAGAGCAAAGGAGATCAACCAGGGCCATGTAGAAAAAAAGCCAAATTACTTCCAGTTTTAAATAGATTTGTGAAAACTGATGAAATTTAGCTTGCTTCTAATGCTAATTGCTGCAAAACGGAAACAGATAGAAACATACTTTTTTTTCCTGACGAAAGAAGAGACTTTAATCTTTCTTTTGATAGGTTCCATGCTTTTATAGCAATAGAACACAATATTCTGTGGGCCTTGCAAAATCAGTCAAAATCCAGTAAAACAGCCGGGAGCGAACGGGATTGCTTCTGTGAAAATGGCTGGGAGTGAATGAGTTAAAAACAATAATAATAATAGTAATAATCAGCATTTGTCAAAGGACTTACCTGTTGGCATAGGCACAGATGTTGTCTATTAGCGGGCAGTTCTTCAGAACGGCCTCCACTTTTCCCAAAGAGACGTACTCGCCAGCCTGTAGTTTCACCAAGTCTTTTTTGCGATCTGTGGAAAGATAATGTCACTATCCGAAAAGGCCCGTCCTCATTATCCTCCATTGTGTGGTTAAATAGCAGAAATATGTGAGTAACTGACACTCCCCTAAAAAACGTTTGTAATTGCCTGGAGGTGTCACAAAATGGCGGCAAAGCACGACTCTACTTTTACACTAGACAAGAAACCGAAATTGTGCTGAGCCTGGCAGTGAACTCAACTCACTTTAACCAAGCAGTACTTAAGCTATAACAATTCTTAAAAGAAAAAAAAAAATATTGCCACTCCCAGTTGGCGTTTACTGTCAAACTAAAAGAGAATGACATGTATGTTTATTTGAAACAACCACAATATGTCCCCTTAACTTAATGCTAACAAATATATTGTCAAATGAATAGCATCTACAAAATGGTGTCCCTTTTTTTTTTTTTAAACCAGGTAATTCATTTGAGATCACTTTCTTGAGCTTTAGTGTCTGCATGACTGTATTACACTGCCCCCATGTGGCAAAGTTGTGCACAACACAAGTCGCAATGAATCATGCTTAAATGCGCAAACTGTTTACATCAGTGATGTCCAAACTTTTTCATTTGAGGGCCACATACAGAAAATCATTAGGACGCAAGGGCCACATAATGTCAAGAGAAATTATGTTTAGTCCTAAAAATTGCACTAATAATTTATTTGTGCTTTTGCATACTTAGAAAAATGGTACAGGATATAAACCAATTTATTTGTAATATGGCAGTAGGGTTATCATAGTTTTTAAATTTTTCACTTTAGTTTTTATTGTTTTGAGTTTTTTTTTTTAAATTTAGTTAGTTTTAATTAGTTTTCAGGGTGGTTCTGTTAGGTTTTTTTTAATTAGTTTTAGTTCTTTAATAAATGCTTAGTTTTAGTTTAGTTTGAGTATTAGTTTTATTTTTTTTATTTTTTTAAATGTGTATTACTTGTGCATAATATTTAAAAAAATACCACGGGCACAACATCATTATTCCAGTTTATATCAAAAACTAAAAATCACATTTAAAATTATCCCCAAAGGCTCATGCATTAACATTAATTACCAAAGACTACAACGAAGGACATTTTTGATATAATTATAGTTTTATTTTTAGTTAGTTTTGTACACATAAAATGTAGTTTCAGTTAGTTTTCTTTTTTAAAAAGCATCTTCGTTTTTATTTTATTTCGTTAACAAAATTGTAGTTTGGAATTTTATTTTTTCCGTTAGTTTTAACCTTTAATAGCACCTGTGTTTTTCGACACCCTCCCTTCTTACTTTGACCATCTCCAAACATTTCTGTTTTTTATTTTATTTGAACTGAGTCAAATGCCATTCTTTAGCATATGTCGCGGGCCACTAAGAAATGGACGGCGGGCCGCAAATGGCCCCCGGGCCGTAGTTTGGACACCCCTGGTTTACATTCTATTCCATTATGTTGCATTTGTTAGTTTACCTTTTTATAAGATTCACTTACCCCAATCAAAATAACATTTCATCTTACGCTTTCATTCAGCCGTAATTGTTATTCAGTCTCTCACCGATGATCTTGAGGCATCCGTCAGGATGAAACTCTCCGATGTCTCCGGTGCAGAACCATCGCTGGCCTTTGGCGTCCACGAAAAAATCCTCGCGGTTCTTGGCTTCATTTTTGTAGTAACCCATTGTCACGTTGGGTCCGCCGATCAGGATTTCCCCACGCGGGTTGGGCTTGTCTGTGCTGTAATAGCCTCCTAACACGGACGCACAAAGCTGCATCTTCAAGAGCGGACAACCCGGCATGCTTTTGATTCTCACGTCGCTTTGCCGGACTCACCCTCTTCCCAGTCCTTCAGCATCATTTCTGAGCAGACGAGCGGTGCGCCCACACGTCCGGTGCTGTAGTCCCAAACTGCAAAACATCAAGGAACGGTGAATGGCGGCGTTTACTGACAAAGATGAATACATTAAAGCCGAATAGCAAAAACCCGCAAGATAAATGTTAGGGATGGTTGAGTGAAGGTCAATACCAGGCCTTATTTCGAGGTATCAGTACTCGCGACAGCGGCTGATACTGTGGCTGTTTGGCGATCAGAAATTAGAAATGAGAAGAATAGAAAATTACCATTAAATTTATGTAATTTTAAGGAAAATGCAATATAGGGATATATACACTAGATCTTTCTTTTAAATTATAGGTCCTTGGTTTATTGGAGAGAAATTTTATGGATCAAAAGTAAAATTGGTACTTGGTATCAGTATCAGTGACTACTCAAGAGTTGAGTGCTCATACTAGAATGGGTCTGGGGGAAAAAATGGTATCGCTGACAAGTAATTTACTCTCAACTCATTTACTCCCAATAACGTATAAATACGTTTTTTTTTAATGTTCTAAGTGTCCCAAAGACGTATTCTTACGTTTTGCGTTTTTTTTTTTTTTTTTTTTAATGCTAGAGCATACAGAAGGCTTTGATGCAGCCTCTCAACTGCAAAGAACGGTTGCAGAAATGGTAGTTATTACACAAACGGCCATCAGGTGGCAGCAGAGCAAAAGAGATCAACCAGGGCCATGTAGAAAAAAAAGCTCAATCTCTTCTAATGCTAATTGCTGCAAAACAGAAACAGATAGAAAACATACTTTTTTTTTTCCTGAGACTTTAATCTTTCTTTTGATTGGTTCCATGCTTTTATAACAATAGAACACAATATTCTGTGGGACTTGCAAAATCAATCAAAATCCAGTAAAACAGCTGGGGAGTGAACGGGACTGCTTCTGTGAAAATGGCTGGGAGTGAATGAGTTAAAAGAATTCATGTGTGCGTGCATATACAACGATGTATGGGAGCCCATTTTCATCAGTAAAAAAGTGGATTTTGTTTATTTATTTGTAACATCAGAAGCCCATTTCCCCGCTTGAATAACTGTTAGAAACCCGTTTCCACCAGTGGCTTTTATTTACCTATTTTGTAACCTCCTGACGACCAGCAATTCAAATTTGTCCTCTGCAGTGGACCTTTTTAAAACCCTAATATCTCCCACCCAGTGCATATGATTGAATTAACTCATTTTGTGCTCCATAGAGGACATCCAGAGCTTTCCAATGATACCAAATGTGTAGGGGTGGGGCTTCCCTCAGTGCAAGCACTTTTTAGGGAAGAGGAAAAGTTAGTGTATAACACTTTTTATTGAACAAATTTAGGCGTTAAATGTTGTTAGCATGTTTTCTATCAGACTCTTAAGAACACATTAAAGTATTGTTTGAAATATTTTAACTGTATTTGAGCCTAGCATAAAAGTTAAAAATGTCCTCTGTAGTAGACACATCATAGCTTAAAAATAAAACTTTTTTTTTTTTTTTTTTTTCAAAAATTTCTTTTGCCGTATTCCAGTTACTTCACAAAGATTTGGGAATATCAAAATAAACATGATTGGACAATATTTTTTTTTCCTGGTAGTGAGGAGGATATCAGAAGGTTATTTCTGCTAGTAGAAATAAATATATAAATGAATGAAAAAATATTTATAAATATATTTTTTTTAACTGGCAGAAGCTAGTTTCTGACAGTAAAAAAAATGATTATTATTTATTTTGTTTTTATTTTTTATAACAAGCCCGTTTCCGCTAGTGGATTTTATTTATTATTATTTTATGTAAGAAGATCATTTCTGTCAGAAAAAAAAAGAAAAAAATCTCGTTTTCTTGAATTGTTTATTGTTTTCGGGTGTCCTCATTAGCTTCCACCACAATGTTTGCTATTCTTCCTGGGGTCTCAGATAAAAATCATTGTCAATTATAGCCCATTTCCTGTGCAACCTGGGGGCTTTGTAAAAGTAAAAAAAAAAAAAAAAAATCCTTCCATGGAGCGCTAAAGCTACGATTTTCAAGGGGCTGAAAAAGCTTTGCAGAAGAGTGCAATACTTTCTTGCAGGTTCTGGTTGAGTGCTGCAAGGACTTCATGTTTTTTGTTGTTGTTGTACTGGTTGAAAAGGTCTTCTCGAACCAACAACCATAAAATGCTCACATCGCAAAAAAAAAAAAAAAGAAAAAAAAAAGAAAAAGAAAATAATATTAACTCATTTGCTCCCAATAACGTATAATTACGTTTTTTTTAATGTTCTAAGTGTCCCAAAGACGTAGTTATACGTTTGTTTGTTTTTGTTTGTTTTTTATGCTAGAGCATACAGAAGGCTTTGATGCAGCCTCTCAACTGCAAAGAACGGTTGCAGAAATGGTAGTTATTACACAAACGGCCAGCAGGTGGCAGCAGAGCAAAGGAGATCAACCAGGGCCATCTAGAAAAAAAAGCTAAATTACTTACAATTTTAAATATATTTGTGAAAACTGATGAAACTTAGCTCTCTTCTAATGCTAATTGCTGCAAAATGGAAACAGATAGAAACATACTTTTTTTTCCTGATGAAAGAAGAGACTTCAATCTTTCTTTTGGTAGTTTCCATGCTTTTATAGCAATTGAACACAATTTTTTGTGGGCCTTGCAAAATCAGTCAAAATTCAGTAAAATAGCCGGGAGCGAACGAGATTGCTGTGAAAATGACGTTCTGTGAAAATGGCCGGGAGTGAATGAGTTAATAGGCGAATTTATGAAAAGCCACCTGCAAGACTGTGTTTAGAGAGAAGGGGAAAAAAACAAAAAAAAAACGTTTCTGTAGTTACCCTCGCTGATGGTGCCGGCTCCACAGGTCTCGGTGAGGCCGTAGCCTTGCCCCACGGGGCAGCACAGACAGATGTTCATGAAGCGCTGTGTGGCGGCCGACAGCGGGGCTCCGCCTGAGAGCAGCACGCGCGTGTTCCCACCCAGCAGCGCCCGAACCCGCTTGAACACCAAACTAAAAAAAGACATTTCGAGTAAGATACCGTTTCCCCTGCGTGTTACTGTGTCGCGCGTGCGTCACCTGTCACAAAGAGGCGTGCTGTAGCCTTTGGAGATCTGCTCCATCTTGTAGTTGTACGCCAGCACAAACAGCGTCTTCTGAAATTTGCTCATGCCTTCCACTTTTGTCATCACGTTCTTATAAATACGGTCCATGATTTCCTGTACGTCACGCACAAAGTACATTAGTCCGCATTCTGCATGTTAACTCTTTGACCGCCAAAAACGTTTAATCACGATTAATAAAATCACGATGTATGCCGCCATAAACGTTAAATGACGTCAACTACGTTTTTTTTTTTTTTAATCAATGTGCAGTGCAACATCTAAGTGCAGCGCTGCCTGGTCAATGTGTTGTAGAATCTAAAACATTCACTAACTATGGCCACCAGATGGCAGCATTGTATGTCTTCAATGGGCTGCCAAATTACAACGAAACATGACGAAATCTGATGAAATAGAATGTTTTCAAGGATGACGTGAATGATAACGTTTTGATAACGTATGGCAGTAAAAGAGTTAAAAAGCAGCATTCAAAACACTCACTGGTACAGCTGCCATGAGCGTCGGTCTCAACATGCTGGTGTCCCCTTTACTGCCCCTTTTTATTTTGGTGGACTGCAACAATTCAACAACAAGTCGCAATAGAACATATAAAGTGACTTGACGGTTAAATCTGCTTCATGTGATGTTTACAAGGGTGTGTGTACACTGACCTGGTCGGCGAGAGTCTGCGGGGAGGAGTAACCGATGCGACATCCGTGAGAGACGCACACCAGCTCGGCGCTGAGCTCTAAAACGTGAGCCAACGGCAGGTAGCCAATGTAGGTGTCTGTTTCACTGCCAGCACAAAAACAACTGCTTAGTTAATGACTCAGCATATTTTTGCCTTTAACTCATTTGCACCCAAAAAAACGTATAAATACGTTCTATTTTAAATATGACCATGGTCCCAAAGACGTATTTATACGTTGTTGTTTTTTTTAATGCAAAAGCAGGGGTGTCCAAACTACAGCCCGGGGGCCATTTGCGGCCCGCCGTCCATTTTTTAGTGGCCCGCGACATATGCTAAAAATGGCATTTGACTCAAGTTCAAATAAAATAAAAACAAAAAATGTTTGGAGATGGTCAAAGTAAGAAGGGAGGGTATCGAAAAACTGGTGCCATTAAAGGTTATTTTAGTTCACTAAAACTAACGAAGAAATAAAAATTCAAAAAACAATTTTGTTAACGAAATAAAATAAAAACGAAGATGCTTTTTAAAAAAGAAAACTAACTGAAACTACATTTTATGTTTACAAAAGGAACTAAACTAAAACTAACTATAATTATAGCAAAAATGTCCTTCGTTTTAGTCTTGGTAATTAATTTAATGCATGAGTCTTTGGGGATGATTTTAAATGTGATTTTTAGTAGATTTATTTTGATATAAACTGGAATAATGACGCCGCGCCCATCGTGTTTTTTTTTAAATATTGCGCACAAGTAATACACATTAAAAAACAAACCAAAAAAAACTAAAACTAACACTGAAACTAACTAACCTAAATCTAAGCATTTATTAAAGAACTAAAACTAATTAAAAAAAATCTATCAGAAGCACCCCGAAAACTAATTAAAACTAACTAAATTTAAAATAATCTAAACTCAAAACAAAATAAAAACTTCAATGAAAAATTCCAAAACTATAATAATAACCCTACTGCCATATTACAAATAAATTTGTTTATAGACTGTAGCATTTTTCTAAATATGCAAAAGCACAAATAAATTATTTGTGCAATTTTTAGGACTAAACACAATTTCCCCTCATAACATTATGTGGCCCTTGCGTC